>NW_020825311.1:0-60706 GCF_003286085.1 Drosophila persimilis | reverse complement strand
AAGCAGGTCTCTGTTTTAGCCAAGAAGGGCAGCAAGGAAAAGGTGAAAACCATGCTGCAGGACTTTCTGAGGGATCAGCGGAACACGGGCGTCTTCCAGAACATACAGAACCCACTGATCCCAGCTTTCGGGTAGCGGCGTCTCGCCTGACCAGTGCAAGGTGATGGACAGTAAGATGCGTCCGCTGTGGGTGGTGTTCGAGAATGCCGATCTGAACTCGAACGATGTGATTATATTCAAAAATGGCGATGATCTGCCAGGACATGCTCACACTGCAGATGCTGCGGGTGATGACAAGTTGTGGAAACGAGACGGGTAAACTTGAATCACACTTAGTACTCCTTGTGGCATTTTCGACAGTTTTTTCCCCTTTTCAGCATGGACTTTCGCATGAACATCTACAACTGCATCAGCATGGAGCAGCGCCTGGGCATGATTGAGGTGGTGCGGCATGCGGAGACGATTGCCAACATACAGAAGGAGAAGGGAATGTTCTCGGCCACGTCGCCGTTCAAGAAGGGCTCGCTGTACAGTTGGCTCAAGGAGCACAACAAGCCCGCTGATAAGCTGAACAAGGCCATCAACGAGTTCACGCTTAGCTGTGCCGGCTACTGTGTGGCCACCTATGTACTGGGCGTGGCCGATCGTCATTCCGACACATAATGTCAAGAGGAACGGACAGGTAAATCACTTTATCGAACAAATTTTGTACAAAAATTAAAATCCTTGCGATCCATCCTCACTCTTTCACATCGACTTTGGACACATCTTGGACACTTCAAGGAGAAGTTTGGTGTGCGTCGTGAGCGTGTACCGTTTTGTGCTAACCCACGATTTTGTGTACGTCATCAACAAGGGCTGTAATGATCGCGAGGCGAAAGAGTTTTTGTCACTTTCAGGAATTGTGCGAGCACGTATGTCAACTTCAATCAGTCGGAAGTCGGCAGGACTGTAGTTTTCATTCTATTTAATTTTTTGCAGGCATTTTTAACATTACGCAAACACGGCCTGCCTTATCTTATCGCTGTTCTCGATTGATGATTTCAACAGGACTGCCGGAACTGTCCTCCGAGAAGGACTTGAACTATCTACGCGACACTTTGTAAGTTCGAATCGCGTGGTAATCGATTGAAGATCCCTCATAGATCTTTATCTCCAGGTGCTGGACTATACGGAGGAAAAAAGCACGCGAACATTTCCGGGCGAAATTCAGCGAAGCTTTGGCCAACTCCTGGAAAACTTCTCTAAATTGGGCCTCGCACAATTTCTCCAAGAACAACAAACAGTAAACGGACATCAACAAAATGCAGCACACGATCGTTGTGTGTTCCAAAACACTATCTCACCCCCACAGAAGCCCCAGAGGGATCATTCCCAATCCTCTCTGCTTATATTTACATTGGTAACACGCTCCGCAACAGACGGGCGTGGGTATCCGTAAAATGCTAAAACCAAGTTCAAAACTACATATGTATGTGTTCACTATGTTAGGCCGACCCACAAGCCCCCACAAAAACCCACAGCCCCCCATATATGTCACACTATTGATGTAATCACTGCCACAAGTGCTCCAATATAATTTAATGTCCTGCCTCTTGGATTACCTAAATATATATATTTGATATTTGAACAATGACCCCTCCCCTTGGACCTTATTGTATTGTTTTTGTTGTTTCGAAACCTGTACAACCCCCCACACGTGCAGAAGAATGTATCCTATTATGCTTATGTATCTAATTAAGCGACATTTACTCCATAAGTTAAAAAATTAACTTTAATTTGTTTTCTCTCTCAAAAATACGATGATTTATATTGTGTACTGTACCATAATTTGTTTCCTTTCCAGCAACAAGCAAAAAACTAAATCAGAAATTATTGTGTGTGTGTTTCCTGGTTTCTTTTCTGTTCATTTCGTAGTGTTATAGTCTTATATGTATATGTACTAGTACTTGTAATGTATTTTGTAAATCGCTGGATAATTATAATTAAATGAAACGAATTCTACACATACATATATTTGAACGAGTGTATAGAATGTAATCGAAACAAGAAATATATAAATACATAACATATGTATGTACACCATGTGCTTCTACGAATGTATCTGTATTCGTCTCAACAACTCAATCGTGTTTCACTGGGATTGGGGGCGAAGCGAGCACTTTCACAGGGAAAAACCCAAATCCAAGCGGCGAACCTTGACCACCACACCCGATGAATATTATCTCGAATCGGAAGGGAAGGAACCTGATAATCCATAGTAGAAACGTCAAAACTGTTGTCGATGCCAGGAGGCCCATTCTAGCATCCGGTAGCATCCATTATCAATGCCATTTGATGATTATTACAAGACCTTATTGCACTTCGCCCATATATTGATCTTTCGCACCGGCCAGTAGGATTATAAAGGCCATACAGGAGGCTCTTATTTGCCAAATCACTGGAGGGGTTTCCAATGGTTGGTTGGTTCCAATGTTTCACAGCATCTACAGTAGTTTAATTTCATAAGATGATATCTCAGGAGACCGCTTCTTCTGCGGAATAAAACTGAGGGGAAAACTGGAATAAATTACTTGTCACACATTTAGTATAGGTTTTTATTTGACATCAAGTATTCAGTTTCAGTTGCATGTATACATACATATAGTATATGTATATGTATGCCTATATAAAATATATTTGTTTAAAACTAGTTTTGTTTCCGTTTTACTTTACACACATTCCAGCATCAAGAGGATGCAGTAATATTAAATACATATGTATATCTAAAACCCTTTTGCTTGCTGTTTTCCCCATTATGATCTGTCGGGCTATGCCGCTCCGCTCACTGGTGGATGACCATCAATGCCGGCCAGCGCTCTAATCAAACTGATGGTTAAGTCTACGACTACACTACGGATTCAATAAAATAAAACAAAACGTCGTACACAGTACCGATGCAAAAAAAAGGTAAAAGTATAGTAATAGTCCCTAGGCGCCTAGCTATTAGCTAATCAGTAGGTAGTAGAAACCGTATGGAATTTTCATGGAAATTAATATTTTTGTTTTGTTTTGTTTTTGTTTTGCTTTCGTTTTTCGTTTAGTAAAAGGTTAACAGCAAATTGTGCAACATTTTGATACTTTTTTCGCCTTGACCTCTAATGGAATCGTTTTCTGTGTATACATATACATACAATATATCAAATATACAGCATTTTGTTAAAATCCTTTATAAAAATAGGTGTATTAAATATATGGGTTGTTTTCTTGATTTAAATTTTTGTTGTTGTTGTGTAAAAATACTGTATATACAATTAAAATTATTTCCCTACACATAAACACGTACAGTACATACATATAAATAGTCATTTGATTTATATAAATAATTTAGAAAATATGAGAAACCGCGGTTCGTTTTTGTCTTTTTTGCGTTTAGGAATATAGTACTTTTTGTTGTTTATTTGTATCAGTTTCAGTTGTACGAATTTCGGCTTGAATTTTTACTTTTTAGGATACATTTTTAATTTTTCAGTTTTTAGTTTTTGTAAATATTTTCTTTCCTTTGTTGTATATGTGAATTTTTGTACATTTTCATTTGCTTTTGATTGGGCTGCCATTGACAAGGAGCTGTACTAAGTAGAGCTATACAAATCTGTTGGAAATAGTAATGTGAATCATTATTATGAGGTTTAAGGCTTAAGCCTCATAAATAAAGTACATTAAAGGACATTAAAGAACGGGTTGTGATCGAAAGATAATATGGGTTTCACCACCAACTACAGGTCGATCCACTCGTATAACCTTTTCAAAAATAATGTTTCTGGGAATATTAAAATCTTTGGCTTGATCCTGGAGTAAAGCCAAAATCAATCCAAAAAGTTATTCCCGTGTGGGGTTTACAAACATCAAGCTACAATCGTATGCGGTCTATTTTGTACAACACTTCGTCAACTTCTGCCCTTTGGACCTCGCTTTGGGGGATATCATATCTAAAATGGATTCAATTCACCTGTAAAGCATCTGTTCCCAGATGTCCTGTGGTTTAGCTCTTCGTGTTTTTATATAATCCCTAGTTCTCTTTATATTTCTTTTTTAAAGGCACACGCTTTTTATAAAAATCTGTTCTTTTAGGTTTTGTAAAATACACTTTAAATGTTGGATGCTGCAATCCATAACTTTATATTTTTGTATCGTTTTTCTTCTTTTTTTTTCTAAAAAAATTCAGGTTCAGTCTGTTTCAAGGAAATGTTTTGATGAAAAAACGTAACTCTTTTTGTTTGAGATTCTTTAAGACGTGCAATTTATACATCCTATAGAAAAATGTGTTAATTGTATGGTTTTTACTTATAAGTTGGCAGAGAATAAAATTCCTTTGCATATTAAATATGTGTATCGAAGGGGTTCCATTTCTCAACTGATTGTATAAATAGTTTTTGTTGAAACATTGTTGGAGTCTGTTTTGATTTCCTTGTATCTCTTCGTTTCTTCTCCGCTATTCCACTCTTCTGTTCTGCTCTCCTTTCGTTTCGTTTGAATTTCCTGCCTTAATCGAGAACCTAACTAGATTTAGGCTTAGGCTAAAACAATTCGGTTACAACTAAATTAGCAGCGAGCTTATCAAATAATTGTATGTGTAGTTGAATGTCATCTTAAGCGCTACTAGTGCGGTAATGTACTTAACTCGATGGTTGCGCCCATCAACTGGGGCAGCTGGGGCGTGTGTGTGTGTGTGTGGTTGCGGTTGTGTGTGTGTGTGTGTGTCTCAGTGCTTCGACAGATTCAGTGGTAAGTCTGAAGGAATACAAAACAATATTAGCTCAGACTCAGTCCAAGTGTCAGTCTTAGATGGGGAGACTCACCTGAACTTTGTTCATTCCTTAGGCTACTATTATGAAACAATGCGGAGGAGGAGGGGCCGGCGCCGGAGGCAGCCGCCGAGGAGACGGATGCATTGGAGCTGGTCGGCGAAGTGGAGGCTGTGCGATGACTGGACGCTGCAGACATTAGATCGGTACTACTATCAGTCAGTTTTGGCGTGGCCAGGTGTGCAGGCGTGTGGTGTGTTAGTGCCGCGGGATGTGTCAGGTGCGTATGCGGATGCGGATGCGTATGCGGACTGGGGGCGGGCTGTCCAAATGCGGCGGCAGCTGCAGCAGCCGCTACAGCGGCGGCCCCGACGCCATTATAGGCAAACGGATGATACGGCGAGGGAGGTGACAGTCTCGCGGCTGCAGCCGAACTGCTGCTGGCCTGTGGATGCGGCGGCATTAGCGGCGAGGCTCCCGCCTGGTAATGGTGCACCCACAACGGGTTGTGCCGCAGGGCCGCCAGTGTGGATATGTAGGGATGGTAAGCGATGGCGACACCACCGAGGGAATGTAGGCGGCAGCAGCCGCTGCTGCAGCCGCCGCCGCAGCGGCTGCGCTGCTGCCCGATGACACAGGCACCGTCGGGCTGCCCGATGATCCATTGCCGTTCACCTGCGGCGGTGGATACATATAGTAGTGCAAGGGCGAGCCGGAGGCTGGTGAACTACGCTGCAGATGCATCTGGTGGCGCCGATCTGGTGGCGATGTACTTCGGTCACCGGGCGACGGACAGCTGCTGCTGCTGGCCGTTGGCGAGGCAAACTCGCGGCGTATCGAGGCAGTCTTCTTGGGAACGGTGCGAGGTGTGGTGGCGGGGGAAGCTGTTGTGGAACGGGGCGGTGAAAGATCTTGCGACGCCACTCCTCCGTGTGAAATGTGTGGCGAAACGGCTGTGCCAGTCGACGTCGATGATCGACCCCCTGTTCCAGAATAATGATCTCTATAGAAGGAATGCCCATAGTCCACGGGCAGCGGCGACCCAGTCGTGTACGGGGGAGAGCGTTTCTTGCTGGCCGCATGTGAGGGCGACTTTCCACCGCCGACACCACCGCCATTGCTGCCGCTCACTTCGGGCGACTTGGGGGAGCTGAGGAGGGATCGTGGATAGTTTCCGGAATTGGCGTACAACGAATGCTGGTGATGCACATTGCTGATGATGGCCGCCGGATGGTCGATGGTCTTCTTGGAAGATGAAGAGGAGGACGACGAGGAGCTGCCACTGCTTCCGCCCAAGAGCGAGTGTATGCTGTAGGAGCTGTTCAGGCGTGTGGGCTGCTGCGAGGCCGCAGCCGGTGCTGGCGATGTAGTGGGTGTGCTAGTGCTAGTGCTAGGCTTTCCTTGAGGCGGTGCCAGATTCATGGGCGCTGACTTGCTGGGCGGTGCCGAAGCCTTGGCACGACTCCGTTTGCCACCGACCCCTCCACTGCTACTGCCTCCGCTGCCGCTGCCATTGTTCACGCAACCATTGTCCTCCAGCGACACCTTCTCAAACTCGCGCAGGATGCGCTTTCTGGGCGAGACATGCTGATGATGGTACTCGACTAGACGGCTGACTGCCGCGGCCGACGTTGGCGGCGAAACCTAAAAGATATTGTTAGTTGTCAGTTAATGGAATGCTCTTTCTGGTCCAATTATAGGGGGCAACTCACCTTGTGCGTCAGAGAGTGACTTAGATTTCCGATGGCTCCGCCACCGCTGCGCTCTGCTGCCGTGACTGCCGCCGCTGTCGACGCTGGTGTCTTGGACAATTGCTCTAGACGTGCTGGCACCCCATCGATAAGTTTCTGAATGATGCTGTTGAGCTTGGCTCTGGGTTTCGGCTTTTTAAGTCTTCTGTTGTCTGCCCGTGGCGTCTTGTGATCGCCATTCAGATCGCTGCCAGTGCTGCCGTTCGTACTGATCGAAGGCGGTATGGGAGGTTCATTAACTGTCACCGACATGGCCTCTTCGTCCTCACTCGTGTTCATCTTTTCC
This sequence comes from Drosophila persimilis, assembly GCF_003286085.1. Classification (NCBI taxonomy): domain Eukaryota; kingdom Metazoa; phylum Arthropoda; class Insecta; order Diptera; family Drosophilidae; genus Drosophila; species Drosophila persimilis. The sequence goes on along the minus strand of NW_020825311.1, from coordinate 53,885 downwards.
GCAGTCGCCGGTGCTGTCGCCTCAATCGTGGGCTCGGCATTTACTTTCGTCTCTGCATTCGGCACAGAAGCTTCCTCTTTTGACTCGCGGCTATCATTGATTTCGGCCTTGTTCGACTCCGTTTCTGGCATTGCTTCCGTTTCTACTTTGATCGTTTCTGGTTTAATCTCATTTGCAGTTTCTGCAGAAGCTTCTGCTGCAGCGCCAGTGCCAGTGTCAGTGGCAGTGTCGCCTTCTGCAGCTTCTCCGCCTTCGGCCTTTAGTGTCTCATCGCCATTTTCAGCCTTGACCAACTCGAAGATCGGCTGCAGATCTTCGCTATTGGCAATCGGCTCGTGGGGTCGTCGTCTCTTGCGTAATGCTGTCTGGAGGGCAGCCTTGCTAAGGACACTGTGCCTGGGACGATGGTAATAGAGCGACAGTTCTTTGGATATGCCGCGTCGTGGTCTGGACTGTTTCCAGGGCTGGTCCCGTTGCCACGGCGATGATTGTATCGAGCTATTGTCATCCGAAACTGCAAGAAACCGAATAATATTTTGCTCAGAAATGCACTCGCATCATGGTATATTTAGTTGTAAGTCAAATTCCAAACGGGGAGGCCAAACACTTACAGCTCAGAGATGTGGAATTCTCGTTCTTTGGATACGTTGTCGTCACTGCAGACGTTGGGGTCACGGTGGCCGAGGTGGCCGCAGATGGGGGGCGAAAAGTTTTGCGCGTTACAGAGACCCATCCGCTCTTATCGCCGTCCTTCGAACGTGCCAGTTCCAATATGAATTTGCCATCTGTTGCGCAGAAGATGGATGTTGTTTGTTGTTTTATCTTGACGGAAATGGGTTTAAGTTTATGTTTTAAACTTGCCTTTAAAGAACTGCAAACGACCGCCGTAGCCGGCCGTGCTGTTGTTGCTGTGCGTCGATATCGGATGCCTGCCCATATCAAAGCTGCTGCTCATGCTGCTGCCACCCTTCCCGCTCTTCAACGATCCTGTGGGCGCCATGGATGCGGCGGCGGTGGCGGCACTCGGCACACTGCTTAAGGAACTGTAGTCCAGCACACCACCCATTACATCGACAGGCTTCGGAGCAGAGCCGACGAGGGCGCTAGTCGCTGCCACCGTAGCAGATGCCGCCATCGCTGAGGAGCTGCTGCTGCTTGTTGGACTGTTACTGCTTCTAGTTGTCTTTGTTGTGGGCGTGCTGACATGCGGCAAAAAGCCATTTGACGAGGCTGGAGCTGATGATGATGATGACAATGATGAGGAGGGCGTCGGCGTCCTGCCTGCTGTCGTGCTAGTGCTCGTGCTCGTGCTCAGGTTCGCGGGCAGGGGCGGGGGCAGTGGAAAGCTGCCGTTCAAACCATTTTTGAGTAGAAACTGTGCTGCCGCCTCTGCAATTATGCGTTCGTTGTTGCTGTTGCTGTTGTTGTTGTTGCTGCTGCTGTCGTTGCTATTGTTGTTGGAATTGTTGCTGCTGTTACTGTTAATGGTACTTTTATGCTCATCGGTCATTGTTGTCTGTCGTCTGTTGCACTCTGTTACAATTGTGACGTCATTTAGAGTTGGCCTTCAAAGAAAAACATTTTCATGTGTTGGCAAAATGATTTTCGTTGGTTAAAAATTTACTCCAGCTCGATTTTCTAATTGGTTTCATACAATTTAAATACAATTTTCATTTTGTTTTTGTTGTAAATTCCTCGCGCACAGTCCGCAGCCGGGACATAACTCAACGTCGACGGCGTCGCGTATCAAAATATGCCAGCTCGGCACGGCAATGGGAGCGTCTGGTCTGGGTAACATTTTCGTGTTTTGGAAGCTGAAACAATTTACTTTATTGCACACATGGCCTATAGCATTTTCGGCCGCCGCTTATCGTTGCATTTACTTTGTCTTTATATGTTTTCACGCACAGAGTTTACTATTGGCATAGGCATTGGGGCTGGCTGCTGCTGGCGGAAGAGCACAAAGAGAGCACAGCAAGAGCAGAGCACAAAACGAAGTGGGAAAAGGAGGAGATAAAATAGGAAAAAACGTTCTCCAATTACCATCAGCAGATATCGATATCCGATAATGCGCGTAATAGGCTGAGGCCACGTGCTGCGACCAAGCTGGCCAGCAAACAAATTATTGATCACTGATTTAAACCAATAAATTAAATAAATAAATTTAAAATTATCAACGAAAAACGCAGCTCAGTGTGCGGACAGTGTGACCGTGAACTGAGAACGCGAAAATACCAAATGCCAAAATGGCACTAAAACTTACAACAAAATACCAAAATGGTCATTGTATTATTTAAAAATATTAAAATTAAACTTTGTTTATTCAAGAAAATCCTGCCTCCTTTTGCTATGGCGCCACTATGACAATTTACAAAAATCACAAAGTTTTCTTTCGTAAAATCCTTTGCAAATTCTTCCCCTTAATCCAAATCGGCCCAGTTATTCTTAGTTTGATTACTGATTTGAATCATAGATTTAAATATACCCTGATCTTGGTTATAACGTTCCTGAAACACGTCGGTTTTCTTGGGGGGTCCAAAGTTGGAAAGACTTCTTATTATTCTTCCAATTTGTTATTTATTTATAATTTTTTGGTTCGTACGAAAAAATGGGGAGCTAAAACTACTGCCATTAGTTTTTCCCAAGGTATAGTCCAAGAGAAACCGCAGTCCCTCGTCAAATCTTTCATCTCCACCCACACGAAAATAACGGGAATTCCTTCCAACCATGCTAAACGCCGGCTATATGACCCACATGGCTTAGATGGTATTAAACCACTTTACTGATTCTTCATCGGTAAATTAAAAATAAATATTCGTTTATAGAATAAAATGTTTATTTAAGTCCAGAAGATAAACATCAAGCGATTATGTTATGTTATGCTAAATGCATTCACTTTAGCTAGATAAATACTTATGGTTTGCAAGTGTCTTTTATTGGGTTTAATACTGTTTGCATGCTACGATTCGGATATTTCAATGATGAGCACGGCGGAATAAAGTATATTTAAATAGCCTATACTATACGTATGCGTGTAGCTGGAATACAACCCTTCATATCTTCACATCTTCTTCTGCTTCTTAAATTTAAACACAACTCCTTTTGTCTCATCTCTTCCTAGACTCAACATTCTCAATCGATGAGCCGCGATACACCTAAATATGTATGTATTTCTAATGCAAAATATAATATAAATCTTATGCGTCTACATACTCGTTTGTATAATATTATGTAGCGTGGGGGCGGGCATGCTGCCATGTTAGATTCGAGTTGGGTTTTGATATGGGTGAGAAGTCGTCAATTGCACAGGAATACATAGTTAAGAATAGATGCTTAGTAGGTATTGCACAAAGTAAGTATTGTAAAATCGTCACAACAAAGGGCACACAATATATAAAAAAAAGTTAAATTTAGTTTTTCTTTCCATTTGCCAACATAATTTAAATATCACAGACGTTTTGCCAATTTTTTAACTAATTCTCCATTTTGCGTGTTAATTTTGTATGCCAAATCGGGAAGTACAGAGTGAGGTGAGGAATAAGTCAGTAAAGAAGATACTTAGATTCATAAAAAACGGTTCCAACCGCTGTTTCGATGCACCCTACAAGGCTCAACCTGGTATTATGCGAGGATGACCCCTTGTACAGCGCATGGGCACCGCACCCAACCATAATCCCCATCCGGATCGGGTCGAAATATATACTCATACACATCTAAATGTCAGTCAAGTGTTGAAACGAAATCAAGTCTTGTGTTGAACATGGCACATAATTGCTAAAAGGAAAACTGGAGTCAAGCCTATGAAGGTGAACCTCTATCCTTATCATATAAATGGGTTTATGTATATGTAATACTATGTATTCTCGACATTCTGGAAGAATTCGAGCGTTAAGTGTATGAAATGATATCATTCTGTTGGGTTCATCTTAGAGAATCTCTCTTACCATCCCCGCCTAGTGCATGTTGTCCAATCTGCCCGATGGCAGACCCAAGGCGGCGCTCAAATTTAGTCCTTGTGGAACGGCGACGCCAACGCCGACACTAACACCTGCACCCAAGTTACCCTCACTCTCACTCTTCCAGGAGGAGACCGGTATGTGGGGAGCCGGCAAGCAGTTGCGCAGCGTTTGCACAATCTGAATTGTGTCCATGAGTGCTGCAAATGCAAAGTCAGTGTCTAATATCGCAGACGAATACAAATACGAATAAACCGGTTATCGCTTTACTTACTCTTCTGCAGACTCTCGCTCTGCTTGCCGTAGGGCTTGCACATAGATGGACGTATGTAGGTCTTCATGCGAGACATGTTCCGCATAAGTTCGGAAAAAATGCGTACAATCTTGTCCTGGCCAACAGCCATGTGGTCCAAGCGATTGGCATCACTGGTGGCCCAGGCCCCGTTGTGCAGGGCCAGTAGATCTTTGTTCGACTCAATCGAATCAAGATTTGAGCTGCAAGGAGAAAAACTCGCACTAAGAACTAATAAATGCCAAAAATCTAAACTAACCGCAAGGAATCTGCTGCATTCTTATGTGATAGCTGATCCAGCGACGAGTGCGAGGAAGACGATGAAGATGAGTGCGGCGACTGCGATGGTGGTGGCATTGGATGGTGATGGGTTTGTGAACTGACACCGGAGCCCCCGGACGTGGATGTGCTGGTGGCCGGAGTCGGCTGCTGATTTGCGGCCACGGCAGCGGCCACTGCCTGCGATTGCATTAGTCCCTGGATCTGTAAATTGGCTGCTGCTGCGGCCACGGCCATGGGATCAAAGTGCTTAGGATCCAGTTGAGCAAACACACGCTGCTTCTCCAGCGGACTCAAATTGCTTAGCTTCTCAAGGCTCTGCTGGGCGAGCACTCGATTTTGTTGCTGTATCAGAGCCGCCGTAAGCTGTTGCTGGTGCTTGGCCTGCGCCTGGGCCTGCTGCTGTTGTTGTTGCTGTTGTTGCTGCTGCTGCTGTTGCTGCTGTTGTTGTTGCTGTTGCTGCTGTTGATGATGTGCGGCGGCAGCACTGATCTGTGAGAGCTGCGTCTGGATGCTGTTCTGCTGCTGCTTGGTCAGATGCTGGAGTTGCGGCGGCACTGGAACCTGTGTCACCTTGGAGCCCGTCGACTTGGATAAGTCGATTTCCACATTGCTTGAGCTGGTGCTGCTGGCAGCGCTGGAAGCAGAGCCAGCTGCAGCATTTCCTCCGGCTGCACTGCTGGGCGGCAGATGGGAGAGTCGTTGCAAAAAGTCGGGCGTATTCACGCCAGGATACTGTTGCTCCATGAATGGCATGGGTGAGATGCCCATATGGTTCTTGTAGTAGCGGCAGGCGGGGCTGGGGCACGACTGGACCACCTCGATAATGAACTCCTTTTCCATCCCGAACTGATCCCGCCCAATCGTGTAGGACTCGATTACAGCCCGCACTGTGGCGTCCACACTTAGATGAAGCCCGTGGGGACCGGACATGTGCTTTAGCATGACCGCATTGGCGAAATGCTCAAACGGCAGAACAATCTTTCCATTATCGCGCAGAATCAGGCGACCCTGTGAGTCTAGCGTCAGTCGATTGGCCAAGACCCTATTAATGAAGAGGACGAACTTGATTCAGTGGAGGGTATTCATATAAACTTACAACATTTGTACACTTACTGCAGATAGGCGGCACTGGGCAGCATGGCGTTGTCCTTCAGATCGCTGAAGCACTGCAGCAGCTCGGCGCTCGGGTTCCAGCCCTTGTTCTGCAAATAGAGCTGCAGCAGCATGTAGAGCTTCTCGGTCACATAGCCCACGCCGGGAAGTCCGGCATTCGGCTGCGGCAGCATGTCGCTGTGCGATGACCCACTGGCCACGCCCCCGACGCCGGGACCCTTGGATAGTGCCGCCTTCATCGTCTCCGAAAGATCCAATTTATAGTTTTCTGGGTAGAAGTGCTTGACGTGCTCCTGCAACAATTGATACACAGGCCGCACACCATGAAACCCCACACAGACACGCCTACACATACACAAACGGCCACCACCACTACCACCCACTTACCAAATTGTTCATTTTCGGCTGTGGGCTACTGTCTGGCTACTGCAGCGGCATCTATTCGCTGGGACGCCACCAATGCATTTTGGATTCGGGACTCTAACGGCTCTTAGGAGTTCTCCAATTGGAATAGGGACGAGACTGCACTAATTGGGAGGCACAAAAGGAGAAAAAATTGTGTTGTCCTTGCAAGCAGTTGTCCTTATTGGACCTATCGATAAAATATACCTCAAAAATATACCGCCTACATTTCAAAATATACCGCAAATATACCGATGAAAAAACGAACTTAGCCCACCTAAGCCCCTTTTATTTATTTGGGTGCACACCTTGAGGGAAACGCGACAAATAGTTCTGGTTGTAAATTCTTCTTGACGATTCATCAAAGAACCCTACGATATCTTTCCACTGAACTGGGGTATGGTTATGGTTATGGGTTATGGTCAACAATGGGTTAATTGTTCTCTGTCCATGATCGGAAGTCATATTACTCAATTCAGATATTCGGTTTAACATTACTACTAGACAGGACTTTCAGCTTTAAAACATTATTGTTCACTTAAAACACACCTAGTTTAACCTACTTCCTTCGAGGTTTTTATTTTCGATTTTCCGTCCTTTGAATAGGACTTACCATACCCCAAATTTCTTTCTCATAATAAGGACACTCTAATTGTTTTTTGAGAATTTTTTCGATGTCCGGTCGCGACCTTGTCGTATGATTGTCGTATTCATGTGTCGCATTTTTGAAGAACGGAAATTTGAGTTATTTCAATTAAACTGTTTTCCTCAATCTACTTTGATGAATATTACTACTATTTCTTTTTTAATTTATGCTAATATAGAGGAAAATTAGGTACACCGTTTTCTTTGGCTTGTGCCGGAAATAGTAGTGCCTGAAGTGTACGATTTAGTGTGTCGTATTCAAGTGTCGGCGAGTGTACATACATACTGGTTGCATACTTTTTGGATGGATGTGACGGGGACCACTTGACGGTGCAGTAATTGTATCGCCTCTTGCAAGATGCAGACATTGCATGTCAACGTCCAAGCAAGCAGAAAGACAAAATAGATCAAGTTTATTTTCCCATCCTTCCCTGCCAGAATAAAGAATGCCCCCCTGTCGCATGTCCCTTTAAACATTTGTACATTCCAAGTGTTACTTGGTATTAAATGGGTTTGAAGGACGCAGGATTATTGTTCTCCGCATCACGTGGAAATTAAAAATTTTGACTATGTTAACGCCGCAAACGTCATCTACAGAGAGTTTATTCAATCTAACCGTGACTAAGACCTGAATCTCATCTGATTTGAATGCTATTTAAATGTATGCCAAAAAAAAACTCGTATATATTTTATCGCTGCATCGATTTAGTATCGAACTATTTCCCAGCGAAATCGAATCGTATAATGGCACAGATCCTCTTAAGGTGGATAGTTCTTGTGGTGAACATATTGGGGGGAGTCGCTCTGAAGGATACGGTGAGTGCTGTGTCTTGGCTATTTCGTTCTTATGATTGCATTGTGCTGCCAGGGCGACTATATCAGGATGCACAACTATCCCGTGGAGAAGCATACGGCGGTGACCCAAGATGGTTACATACTTGCCCTCTATCGGATTCCGAACTCTCCTCGCCGTCCCAGCACGTCGGGACCGAAGCCCGCCGTCCTTTTCGTCCATGGCATGACTTGCTCCTCTGACTACTGGGTGATTATCGGACCAGACCAAGGTCTGCCATTCCTACTGGCCGACGAAGGCTATGACGTTTGGCTGATCAACAGCCGGGGGAACATCTATTCACGTAAGCACCTGACCATTAGCCCTAATAGCAAGGATTTCTGGCAGTTCGACTGGCACGAAATCGGAATATATGACACCACAACCTCCATCGACTTTATACTGAGTATGACTGGACAAACGGCTGTCCACTATGTGGGCCACTCGCAGGGAGCTACTTCTTTTCTGGCGATGCTCTCGATGCGACCTGAGTATAATATCAAAGTGAAGACGAGCCATCTTCTCGGGCCGGTTGCTTTCAGCGGAAAAATGCCATCAAAGCTATTTAAAGCTATAAATAACTTTTACCTTCAGCTGGGCGACATGGAGTTGAAGTATAATACTCCCTTTTGGAGCAGAATATTTTCGTCCCTGTGCACCGTACTCCTTCTAAGACACATATTATGCCGAAATGTGGCCTTTCTGATTTCCGGCGGTTCTTCAAGACATTTAAATATGGTTCGTGCTGTCCGCTAATCATATCATATCGATCATACCATATCAGTTATCTTTCCCAGACACTATTGCCGGCGATGGCGGCCACTGCTTCAGCGGGTATTTCAACTCGACAAATTAAGCATTATGTCCAACTTATCGATTCCGGACGATTCGCCCTCTTCGACTTCGGAAAAAGGGACAATCTCGCCATCTATGGCACCACAGATCCACCAGACTATCCGCTAAATGAAGTAAACCCTTTGAGCCCCATTGATTTTTACTATAGCGAAAACGATGGTATGGCATCCGTGGAGGATGTACTGCTGACCATCGATTCTTTGCCCAACGCCCGGGGACATCGTCATCAATTTTCCGACTGGGGCCACATTGACTATGTGTTCGGCAATAATCTAAAGTTTTATGTTAACAATGATATTGTTAACATTGCCAATGCATTTGAATCTCGTTTAAGCGAAGCTAATCAGCATCACCGCTAATGAATAAGTAAGAGTAGTACCAGTAGTACCAAGATATATAGAAGATACATCCAAATAAAAAATTTTTCTATATGATTATCGTATTCAAGTGTCTCATTTTTTAAGAACGGAAATTTGAGATTGAAATTAGAGATTTGAGGAAAATTAAGTTCACCGTTTACTTTGGCTTGTGCCGGAAATAGTAGTGCCTGAAGAGTACGATTTAGTGTCTCGTATTCAAGTGTCGGGGAGTGTACATACATACTGGTTGCATACTTTTTGGATGGAGCAAGTTTATTTTCAATATTTTCCAGTCCCCCTTCTACACACCTGAAATCAGAAAAAAAAAAACGCAACACACATAAACCAGAATAAAGAATGCCCCCCTGTCGCATGTCCCTATAAACATTTGTATATTCCAAGTGTTACTTGGTATTAAATGGTTTTGAAGGACGAGGATTAATGTTCTCCGCATCACGTGGAAATTAAAAATTTAGATTACATAAACGCCGCAAAAACCGTGACTAAGACCTGAATCTCATCTGATTTGAATGCTATTTAAATGTATGCCAAAAAAGATCTCGTATATATTTTAACGCTGCATCGATTTAGTATCGAACTATTTCCCGGCGAAATCGAATCGTATAATGGCACAGATCCTCTTAAGGTGGATAGTTCTTGTGGTGAACATATTGGGGGGAGTCGCTCTGAAGGATACGGTGAGTGCTGTGTCTTGGGGGCTATTTCATTCTTATGATTGCATTGTGCTGCCAGGGCGACTATATCAGGATGCACAACTATCCCGTGGAGAAGCATACGGCGGTGACCCAAGATGGTTACATACTTGCCCTCTATCGGATTCCGAACTCTCCTCGCCGTCCCAGCACGTCGGGACCGAAGCCCGCCGTCCTTTTCGTCCATGGCCTGACTTGCTCCTCTGACTACTGGGTGATTATCGGACCAGACCAAGGTCTGCCATTCCTACTGGCCGACGAGGGCTATGACGTTTGGCTGATCAACAGCCGGGGGAACTCCTATTCACGTAAGCACCTGACCATTAGCCCTAATAACAAGGATTTCTGGCGGTTCGACTGGCACGAAATCGGAATATATGACACCACCACCACGATCGACTTTATACTGAGTATGACTGGACAAACGGCTGTCCACTATGTGGGCCACTCGCAGGGAGCTACTTCTTTTCTGGCGATGCTCTCGATGCGACCTGAGTATAATATCAAAGTGAAGACGAGCCATCTTCTCGGGCCGGTTGCTTTCAGCGGAAAAATGCCATCAAAGCTATTCAAAATTATAAAGAATTTTTACCTGAAGCTGAGCGACATGGAGTTGATGTATAATACTCCATTTTGGAGCAGAATATTTTCGTCCCTGTGCAGCGTACTTCTTATAAGACACACATTATGCCGAAATTTTGCCTTTCTGATGTCTGGCGGTCCCTCAAAACATTTAAATACGGTTTGTGATGTCCACTATCCCCTAATCATATCATATCGATACCATATCAGTTATCTTTCCCAGACACTATTGCCGGCGATTGCGGCCACTGCTGCAGCGGGTATTTCAACTCGACAAATTAAGCATTATGCCCAACTTATCGATTCCGGCCGATTCGCCCTCTACGACTTCGGAAAAAGAGAGAATCTCGCGATCTATGGCACTTCAGATCCACCAGACTATCCGCTAAATGAAGTAAACCCTTTGAGCCCCGTTGATTTTTACTATAGCGACAACGATGGTATGGCAGCCGTGGAGGATGTCCTGCTGACCATCAATTCTTTGCCCAACGCACGGGGACATCCTCATCAATTGTCCGAATGGGGTCACATTGACTATGTGTTCGGCAATAATCTAAAGTTTTATGTTAACAATGATATTGTTAACATTGCCAATGCTTTTGAATCTCGTTTAAGCGAAGCTAATCAGCATCACCGCTAATGAATAAGTAAGAGTAGTACCAGTAAGATGCGTATACGATATCTATTAAACTGAAGGGCTCCTTACAAAACGAAAGTCTCAGTGGTAATTTTTATGAAAACTTCCATCCATCCTGCTTTGTTCTGTCCGGCCCTAAGGCAGACCCACCGTACGAACTGGAGACAATTGAATTTTCTGCATGAAAATAACATCATCGATCGTAAGTTTAAAATTAATGTAGTTCTTTCCGGTACGACCTAGAAAGTGGATTGCAATTTCTCTTTGTTTCCACAACGAATTCCTTGCTTAAATCATCTTTGCAGAGCCTAAGATCATCATGATCAAGATATTGCATCTCTACAATTTTCAGTAGCGAATTGTTGTAACAGCTTAATCGAATTTGCAAGGCTTTAAGTTGTATGCGGAACCAACAGCTTGAAAATTCCTACGATCGATTGTTAGTTACAGTAAAGCAATCGATTACATCGGTAACAAAATGTTTATAGGCCTTTTCCTGGTATATTCATGGTACACGTCCGGCGTGAGTGAAATAGTAAGATGTTTCAATAAGTATTCTTTAGAATTGGAATTTTAGCCGGAAATTCTAGCTTCTTACAATTATCCAGTGGAGGAGCACTCCGTGGAAACAACCGATAACTATATACTAAAGCTAGTACACATTCCAAATTCGCCCAACGCAAGAAATGCGCAAAGCCCCAAGCCGGTGGTCTTTATGATGCATGGAATGAGCGGCTCCTCGGACTCCTATCTGTTGATCGGACCCTCTGACGGCCTACCCTACTTGCTCGCAGATGCGGGATTCGATGTGTGGCTGGGAAACTCACGGGGAAACACCTACTCTCGCCTACACAAATACATGGATCCCAAGCACAAAAGTTTCTGGAATTTTAGCTGGCATGAAATGGGCACTAGGGACCTGCCCGCGAGCATTGACTACGTTTTGGATAGAACTAGCCAAAGATCCCTGCACTATGTGGGGTACTCTCAAGGGGCCACCCAATTTCTCGTGATGCTCAGTATGCGGCCAGAATATAACGAAAAAATTAAGACATCACACTTGACGGCACCTGCCGCGTTTCTTAGAAACATGAACACGGGTTTGGGCAGCATCGTTGAAAAAGTAATCCTGGCATTTGACGACCGAGAGTGGTTTAGTAACCGCCATGGAATACCCAGTTGGGCCTCGATATTTTGCAGTGTCCGACCAATGAAATCGATTTGCGCGGCTTTATTTATGATGGTATACGGTATAAATGGAGATCAAATCAGCAAAGTGAGTATCAATTGATCAAATGCTAAACTTATGGCGCACATTTAATCCTCAAAGGCTATTATAATGCTTATTCTGAAAACCCTTCCGGCGGGGATCTCGTCGAGACAGCTGAAGCATTACCTGCAACTAAAAAGGTCTTCGAGATTCTGTATGTACGATCATGGCAAAAAGACGAACAGGCTTATCTATGGGAGCTCATGGCCGCCCGATTATCCCCTGAAGTATGTGAAGCCAAAGTCTCCGATCAATCTCTACTACAGCTCCTCTGACTTTGTGGTATCCAAGGAGAATGTGCTCCTTCTGGCAGAGAAATTGTCCTTGTGTGAACTACATCATATTCCGTATTATAGTCACATTGAGTTTCAGTTTGCACGTGCTGTGGGTACAACTCTGAATAGGCCGATTGTAAAGCTCATCAGTAAGTACGAAACGGACCGAAATAAATAAATGAAGTCTATCGATGTGATTTGGGATCTACTCTAAGCTAAATATATTATTTATTTATTAATCAGTACGCGTTGATTCAGAGTTGATCGCCGGATCAACCAAAGACTCTAGTTCGTAAATTTACAAGTTATTTTTTTTGGCACTATTGATAGTTCTGGCTGCAGCCCTTCTCTGGCCTTTCCATCCATTTCGAGGGCATCTCTAGCGACGTCGTCGGTGCTCGTAGCGATTCATGGATACCACTATGTTGTCGAAGATGTATTCTCGTACCCCCAGGCCGCAGATGAAATCGAAATGATTCCATCGCTTCCAGGGCACCTTGTACGCGGCCTCGACATTGGGCAGCCGCGTCAAGAGCTTCCAGATGTCGGCCGGGGCGACAATGTAGTCGTTTTCCGAGAAGAAAATGGTTATGGGCGTCGACACCTTCTCCAGGGCATACTCCGGCGGCTCCAGTTGCTGGTAGTGCAGCCAGTTCCGCTCCGGGCCGTAGTCGTACTGCCGGAACTTGGTGGACACGTAGCCCTGGAAGTAGTGCATCAGCTGCTTGACTGATCCGCCAGTGGGGAAGTTGGCCATCAGATCCGGCAGAAGGGTTTTGTTAAGGAACCGAGTGTCATAGCCAACGGCGGGCCAGAGACGCGTGATGCACACCAGCGGCTTCTCGTTATCCAGGCAGGTCATTGAGAGGAGCTTCTTGAAGAACTTGTTCGTGGAGAACATCTCGACGCCCTCGAGCATCTTGGAGATGTAGTTGCGCGTCCCCAGTATGGGTCCGACGATCTTGGCCAGCCCGCTCTTCGTATTACTCACATAGGCCACCGGAGCCAGCAGGGTGGCCGTCTTAAAGACCGTATTATATTGCGGCATCATCGAGTTGAACACGAGGAAGATGGTGCCGCCCTGCGAGATGCCCACGAAGTGCATCCTCGCCACACCGCTGGCTCGCAGCACGTAGTCGACCTGGGCGGGCATGTCGTAGATGCTCATCTCGTGCCAGCTGAAGTTCCAGAACTCCCTCTCTGTGGCGTTCATCCAGAGGTTATGCCGGCAGTAAATGTTCCCCCGATTGTTGCCCAGCCACACATCGTAGCCGGCGCGCCACAGCAGATAGGCCAGCGAATCTTCGCGTCCGTTCAGCAGCCAGCTGCAAGGGAAATGGGAAATGCAGTTCGCGAGTGTTCTTGTATCTGGGGCAAGCGGAAGCAGCGCTGCTTCTGGTGTTACTCACACATCCGACGAGGCGTACAGGCCGGAGAGCAGGAAGACAACAGGTCGGCGCAGCACTGTGCCGTCATTGGGGTCCACCTGCGGTATGCGATGTAGCGTCAGCACATAGCCATCCTTTGTTGTCACCGTGTGGCGTTCGACGTTGTAGCCATCGTTCTGTATGCGCCGCACCTGCAACGACACATCATTAGTGGTGGAGTGGAGCCAGGAAGTTTGTCTCACTCTGTGCAAACAACACACACGATCCGAGGCGAAGCCCAAAAGTCGAAACACAAACGAAACACACAAAATGTTGGCACATTTATTCGTATACTGCTTGACATTTGGAGGCCACGAGACGCGTGCGTTGTGACATTCAGGTAATTAGGAATTCTGCGAGCGAGCCGCTGTGCGCGCCAGGGCCTCCCCAGATCCGATACGCTCCGAACCCCCCCTCGATTGAGGCGCCCCGCTGGATACCTACCGCATCTGTTATGATAATTTCGCGGGATTGACGTAGGGTGGCCGTCACCTGTTGCAGCCACCACATAGCGACAACGATCAGCGACACCAGCCCGACGATATCCAGAGGCAGAGGCAGCGATCGCATGGCTGTCCAGGATTATGATTACATGAACGCTGCTGGGATGTGGTGGGGATTAAGTAACGCAGCCGTAGAAGCCTGAACCGGTCCGAACGGGGTCGTGCCTCGTATCGATCGAAAACGAAAGCTGGCTGCCACGCGGTGCCCCAGCTGCCCAAGGATTGGGATTGCTACCTAGGACTGGGACTGCGAATGGGACTGGGGATCGTGAGTGCGAAAAGAAAGTACGGCCGAACAGCAGACCAGCCGCCAGAAGAGCTTTCAAAAAGGCCGAAACAGTCGCACTACTCGTACATACGTTCGCATGAATGAATATGAATGAAAATTGCAATCAAAGTGCCGTTGTCGTTCGTCGTTCGTCGCCGTCGCTTTACGCCGCTATTTTTCGTCGTTTTCGTGGTCTCGTGCTCTCGTGCTCGGCCCGGCGGTACCGCTGCTAACGTTCGATTCGAATGTGCTTTATCGACTGCGCATGCGTCCGCGACTCGCAGGGCTTGTTACCCAGCGCCAAGCCAAGCTCCAACCGGCCTGCTGTCTGCCTGCCACTAAGCCGCCGCCGCTGCTGCTGCTTCTGCTGTTCCAGCCACCTGCATGCCGTAGTACCTGAGCGCCCAAAAACATCGGCGCATCCAAAAGCCACCTCCGTCTCTGCTGTTTCTGCTGCTCTCTGGCAGAAAGTACAGAGCTGTACGTACACTGTGCATAATATCCACAGCTCGCCCCGCCACACCTACACACGCCGCCCCCGGAACTGCCTCCCCAAATGACTTGGCATTCCGCCATGGCAATTTGAGCAATTATAACAGCTTAATGAAAGAGAGAACGCTCCCTACCCAAAGGTGTCAACGCCGCTCCCGTACAGTGGGCGGCATCAAAGCTTCAATTTTAGCTCTGAGAAATGCGAGAAGAAAGTGGAATTGACCTTGTCGTAGGGAGAAACCCATAGGTAGATCATACTCGCATGCGTAATACCGGTAAAGCTCTTCTCACGGACAACACTTGGATTTACAGATCGAATCTCTGTCAATCTTGGGGTCACACCTCGCTATTGCATTCAAGGGAGCTTTCCCTGAATATAAATATTTAAATTCAGTGATTCATTTGGTTGCATTATCTCTGGATAAGTCATATCTATACCTATACATGATCGACAGTTGATCAATCGAAGTAACAGGAACCGAACCCCACTTGGATATGCAAGAGACAAACCAACTGGAAGATAAAGGATGATAAATACTCTCAAAAGGTGCAACAATACGGAACGGAACCCACTGAAAGTTATGCACATCACATACGTACAATGTATTCATGAAATACAATTGATTTTGAGCAGTGTATACATTTTTGGGAGCTACTTACATTTTTTCTTTTTTTTTTTTTGGCTCAGGCTCAGACTCTGAGTGTGGCGGTGGCTGCTTGGCTCGTATTGTAGTCTGTCGTATGTCGCCGTTGTTTTCGCTGAATTGCAATAACCTGTTGCCTAATGAAAACGGTCGTCTGCTTATTTAGGATGTGGCCCGGCCCGGCTCGGCTCGGCCTCTGCCCCCCAGACAGTCGAAGTACTGGCACTGGCACCGGCACGGCACACCATACCATACCCCAGCGTAGTAGTGCCCATGGAAGTTTGAAAAGCTATGGATGGTGTGTGTCGGTTTTCTGGTGTTTATGTTTACGTACTCGAAAGACAATTGACGACGTCAGCCCCGGTGTATGCCCCTTTCTGGGGAACCACTTCCCAGTCTCTCACTCTCACACAATCCATTCAGTGGAGCGTCCACGACCTGGAGAGCGTTTTCTGTTTGCTTATATGGCTTTTTAATAACCCACCAACATCTGCGCAAGGGGTTGTAAATGCTGTGCACATACGATACTCGTATCATTGGACTTCATTTAACTTACTGCCCGAGACCATTTCATCAATGGACCGGTTGGCCTGACGCTCCACTGGCCCAGTGGCGGCATTGACCACCGGATACCCACCAGATACCCAGACTCAAGTACGTGAATGCCATGCCCCCCAACCCCAGCCCGACGGATCGGCCCAAGGCAAGTAAGTCCCAGGGGCGGTGCCCGTATGCCTGGCGTTAAAACAGTTTACGCTAATTTCTATTGTGACACATCAGACAGTGTTTGGACGCGTGCGTCCAACCCATCCATCCATCCATCCATCCAACCGGCTGTGGATCAAGTAAACTGTTTAGTTAACAGGTTTCGACAATTAAACAATAAACATATGACTGCGAGTGCAAGTGCGAGTACATTCAATGAAATGGGGCCTAGGGCTTGGGGCCAGGGGCTTCTTTCACAGCTCCGGCCTCCAACCTCCACCTTGTTTGACTTTCTTCACTTTCGGCTAATGCCTAATGGATTCTATATAATAGCGGCCTAAAACAATCCATAATGCATGCCCCATGTCGCACTCCATTGCCAAATTTGCTTGTTTATTTTGGTCTCTGTATTTACCCCACATCGATGATACTCAAGTGATGTAATTATGGGGTATTATTAATTGTATAAACACGGGGATATTAATGAGCAGCGTATTAAGTTTCAGGGAACGGAGACACCTACGATTTCTTTATATTTTTCCCACCATAAGGAAGTTTCTAATTCCTTTTCTATGAGTAATGTTTTGTTTGTACTTATCACATTCGTTTCAAGAAACCTACTATATTCTATGAAGACCCTATAATTAGATCAAACTATTAAGTAGTTTCCCATATGAAAGATTCAGATTTGAGTGGAGGTAGCTCTGAGGAGGG
The DNA here is from genome assembly GCF_003286085.1 of Drosophila persimilis. Taxonomy (NCBI): domain Eukaryota; kingdom Metazoa; phylum Arthropoda; class Insecta; order Diptera; family Drosophilidae; genus Drosophila; species Drosophila persimilis. Next base: position 36,919 of record NW_020825311.1, on the reverse strand, counting down.
ACTTCCTTGAATTGCAGTTATTTTTCAAGGATCACTACTGAGAAAAGTTCTGCCTGCGCATAACTCCTCAATCGATTGTTTAATTTAAAAGTATTTATTTCATTTACTTATGAATCACAAATTTTGAGGAAGAGTATACAGATATTGGTTATCTGGAAACCATTTGGTAATTTCCCCACTTTCGGTCAGTCATTCACAGTTGCGTGGCGTGAACTTTGTATTGAACTTGAAACCCAAACTGGACAAGATCTGCATAATGCGTGCCCCATCCACATCCACATCCACCGAAACTGATGCGATGCGATGCGTTGTGGCGGCCACAAATCAAAGGCCCGTCCAGCTTTTCCTTCCAACAATGAGCTGACATTTCACTTTGAGTGCTCTTGTTTCTGATACTCGAATGTTTGCATTGGGTTTCGTTTTCTTTCGGTCTCTGGAACTGGGTTTCCGGTCAGTCCGCTCAGCTCAGTTCAGCTCAGCCTTTCTTTCGTCTTTCTTCGTTCGTTTATCTAAACCAGAAAAGGCCAAGGCGGGGCAGCCCAGGCGATGTAATCAGTTGCTTATCAATGCAGCGCCAGCCAAGCCGTCGGTCATAAAACGAAAGTGATTGACGACTGAGCTCGGGGAAAGGGCAGGCGATGACTGTCACCAGTTTCCCCGCACTGATCGCCGGGTCAGTGAATAGCACTATGCTAATCTGGGCCTAATTGCTTCTTGATGTGTTTGTAAATTGGCCCTTGCAAACAGCAGCAGCAGCGGCGGCCTTGGCCAGGAACCGTCTACCTGTCTGAGGCGCTTCTCTAATTGCAGCCCGACTTGCGGCGTCCGCGGCTGCCTGAGTCATGAGCCAGGGATTACATATTTACAGCTGCCTGGATGGATAGTTGACTGCTAGCTGACTGCTAACTGCTGGCAATTGTCGGTCGTAAAACGCGGCAAGCAAAAATAAAATAAAAATTCAACAAAATCTCAATCCACCGCCACGACTCCGGCCGACAACAAAAGGAACATTGTGAGGCCTTAGGAGGAAGTGGCTGCCACCACCGCCGCCACCGTCGACGTCGACTTTGACGTTGTTCGTCATGACTAAGCGCTGTTACTCAAAGGGAAACCAATTGATTCCTTCCTGTTGCCGTCCACCACCGCAGAGCCACGACGGCAATAACAAAATCTAAATATTTAACGACTAAATTGAATCTGAAGGCGCGCTCACATTAGTCAAATTTCCGTGGCACGGTCTGCACTGGGGGTTACCTGCTGGCATAATCAATAAAAGATAAACAGTGGGCCGACCAGTTCCGAGTCCCAGGCGGAGGCTGCTACCTCACGGAATGGAAAATGCTGCAGGGAAAACCTACACTCCACGGCCGAAAGTCTCAAAACAACTATATACAAATATACAACAAGTACAACAAATAGGAGTAGTATGTAAAGGCTCCTCCTCGTTGTCGATTGTCGTCATTGACGACAGCTTTGCCAGAAGTTTCGCTTGGGATTCTGTCAGGGCAGCAGCAGCAGACCAACCAGAAGGTAGTGGTCGCCCGGTCCATCCATCCATTCACAGGCACTTTGCCTGGAAAGACCCCCGTGGACAACAAGCACTCCGATGCGATGCTGAACTCTCGTGCAGGCATCGGCTGGGTCTCTGGGCAAAAATCATTCACGCTCGTCCACTCCACTGAACATTAAACAAACAATGCAACGGATTCGTCCCAGTCGATCAGGTTGATAAGCGTTTCGGTCTTGGTTTAACTATGGCATGGTTTCAGATTTTAATTAGTTTTTAAATTATGTTATCAGTTATTATTTGGAAATGTGTTGGCTTTGTGTGGTTGCATTTTCCCTCATATCTGGAAAAGTATACAACTTTTTATTCCCATAATTTGAGCCCATAATCTATGCTCTGATTGATTACACATGATATCAAACGGGGGGGCTTGTCCTACTCTCCAGACCCTTATTGTTCATGCTCTCTTTTGTATTGGAGCTCTCGTATTGTACCAAATAAACAATACGAGTACGTACGCGTACGAGTGCCGGGCAGTGGTAGAGGTAGAGGTAGAGCCAGACCGACCCCGACGCTTACCGAGCTAAGGGTCCCGTCCCGAAGAGCGCCTGCAAGCGAATTGGCTGCCTACAATGAGAGGGGCTCTCGATGACGATGTGGATGTGAAGTACCCCCGATATAGCCGCGCCAAAATGTTAGTTCCGATTCGACGAGCTGGCTCGCATGTTGGCTAGGGATAGGGCCGGGGCTGGCGCTTCGAATACACTTATCAGACCAACACACACACACACACAGTGATACTGTTTTATGGCCGGGGCGGCAACCCCACACCTAGCCCACTCAGAAGCGGCTGCAGAAGCCGTATGCCTGCCTGCCTGCCATGCCATGCCCTATTATTACCCAAAGGCAAACAAATGCAGGCACTCTCATGATGGATCTGGCATGCGGCAAACTGCAGAGAAAGGCAGAGAGACCCGGCCCAGGGCCAGGTCGTCATCAATATATGTATGTATATGTACATGTATCTGTGTCTGCCACACAGCGACGACAACGACGACGACGACGAAGGCAACAAAATTCCAGAGCGCACGCGTTCTCAACTTTAGTTCTTTGTGAGTCGCCAACGCGTACGGAGCTGGAAATCGGAGTCGGAATACAGGCAGCAGGCAGGCAGCAACAGCTGAAACTCTAAAGAGAACCAACGCAAGCTGCATTTGTATCGCATCGCATCGCAGTATCTGTGTGCCCATCATCGTGTATCTGTGCGTGCGCGTGTGTGTTGTGTGCGTGTTAGCCGGCTCTTGGCCAGTTTTGTTGATTTCGTTTCGGGCCCGTCAAACAAGGAGCGACAACCTAATCAATCAGTCATTCAATATGGCAATTTCTAAGAGCCATCGCATCAGGAGAAGCAGCTGCAAAGTTGTTCCAGGCAGATGCTCCACCGGGAACGGGCTGGCGAACCCTCTGGCTCTGGCTCTGGCATTGGTCTTCGTGACGCTGGCCGCAGTGTCCATGCTGGCTCCATGCTCGGCTCTACCTTGTAAGTATCAGACACACCAGCTCCACATCTTCTCCTACCCCTGTTATACGAGTGAATCTGAGAGATAGAGAGATGCATTGTCGTCATCATCATCATCTTTGTCGTAATCACTTGTAGATGCTGCGGTCGCATCAGGCCTTTGACTTATATATCTGGCTGCCGTTGCTGCCCGACTCTTCTGAGAGACATTATTGCATTTTCCCCGTTTTCTTTTAGTTTGTTGGCATAATTCAAACAGGCAGGCACTGACTGCAGACAGCTTGCCAGCAAACTGCGCGTAATTATGCCACTGCCGCGGAAGAGGCGACGCAGAGGCCGCAGATGCCACAGCCCAACCGCGATCCAATCTACACCCCAAAACAGTGGCACTTGGGTGTCTCATAAAAGCCCCCATCGACCACAGGAGCGTCAGAGAGACCCCAGCAGCGTGCGAAAGTTCAATAATGTTTAGCAACAGGCCAATTGAGGCGGTCGCCAGAGTTCAAGTTGTGCGATAAAACAGAGATAACAGGGGGATCAGTCGCAATTCAGTTAAAGAGGGGCCTATGGGGAGAGTCTTTATGGGAATTTAACACTGGGACATTGAATGAGTCAGAAGACATCTAACTGAGCGGGGTTCCCTAATTTCTGGTTGAACAAACTCATAATTTGTATCGCGTTCCATCAATTAAAATTCCCTAAGCCCATAACTGTCCCGACCCCACCCTTAAAGGATCATTGATCATGCTTGCATGTTGCCCTGTGTAGAACAAGTAATTTTTCTCACTTAAAACATGCCCACACAACATGGGAGCAACCGAATATGTCCAAAAAGATAATTTCCCAATGAAGGCAGGCACTCCACCACAGAAGGGACCCCGGACCGGACCCCGACAGATGACACTGCCCCGGTTTGGGCAACTGCAACTGCGGCAAGCTGCGTGGACAGCCGAAAAGAAAATCGATTTATTTTTCCTGTTGTTATTTTCTCTAAATGCCATTTCGTCTTTGTTTTCGTTGGTGCGGCATGCTTTGTCCCATTTTAAGACCTTCTTTAGACTCTGGGACGCTGTCTATGCGCCGATGCTGTGTTATTGTTGTTGCCTGACACTCGTTCCCAAGGGATTGGGAATAGGAATAGAAATGGGCATGGGTATGGGCCGCACCGCCCATGCATATCTCATGCAGAGCATCTAATAATTCTGTTTTTCCACGAATGCAGTTGCATCTCCTAGAGTCTTTTGGGCACAGGCAAAGAGGCATCGAGGCATTGAGGCATTGAGGCATGCATTGGCATGGCAAGGGATTGAGAATTGAGAACGAGATGTGCGTGCGAAGAGGGACGGGCAGGAATGGATGTCATCTCATAAATAAAGTCAGCTACTTTATAGGCAAAGAAAAGACAAACTGGGCGGGTTGCCGCTGCCTGGTTTCGTTGGTTTGTTTATTTTGTTACTAATTTGGGATGTTGTTGGTGTTGTCGTGTGTGTCTGGAATTTTAATCACTGCATCGACGACCACTTGGAAGCATTTTGAATTATTGGGGCGCGGGCGTACGTATGCACATACGCCGGACGGGAATTCGGGTTGCGGCCAGCCCGCTATCTGAGATCTGGGACGGGATGTGGCGGGGTCGGGTCCCAAGAAGTTGTCAATGAATGTGTGAGAAAATGTGCACTGATGACAGTGATGATAGCTGCCGAATAGATGTGGCTATGAATGGGCCGTGTCGATGTCCATATCAATGCCGTTTGTCAACGCACACTCGGATATATTTGTAGATGCTAGAGGCATGGCCATAAAGAAAAACCATTCGAAAAGGCCTAATGGCGGCTGTGTGGAGGAATATGGCAGCAATACTGGTTTATTAGTTCGTTAAATGGGAAGTTTATCAATGTAACGGTGGGACTATTATCATCGTTTGAGAATACATTTTATTAATTTTCGGTCCAAAAAGCTTTTGGACATTCCTGTACATCACGCAGGTTCTTTCCTGTTTTTACTTTCTCCCTGCTGGTCGTTGTTCGAATTTGCATTTCGTAAATCATAATTGATTCCATTCTGTGAAAGTTGTTTAGCAAGACAGTTTACTGGTCGGCCCCACACAAACTAGACTCGAATCTAGATCTAGTGATCGTAATTTGATGATCGTCCACTCAAATCTTTTTGCCACCCACCTGTACACAAGGAAAATTCATGGAAAAGTGTTTGAATGCATGAGAGAAGATGCAAACAGGATATTTTAGGCAATAGAATTTCAGTTTTCTTTATTCTTCTGCCTGTTTTCGAATAAGCTGATCTTACATTGATATTTATATAGATTAATTTATTCGATAAAAGGGATTTCCTTATGTAAAGATTGTCCATCCTTTAAATGAATCAGTTTTCTATAAGATCCGATCCGTTTTAATAGAGTTTTTTTTCGGATTCTTTTTAAAAAATATTTAAATAAGAGAGCTACATAATTAGAGAATTAGAATTGTACATGTATTCTACATCATCAGCACACGCCATCTGTTGGCAGTTACATGCCAGCTACATGTAATTCTACATTGAAATTCCACATTGGTTTGTAACTTAACTATGTCTTGTTCATATCATTTTAGCCGAGTCAACCACCTTTACTGCGGATATCGAAGAAATAAATCAAAATGAAACGACCGTTGAGCCTGCCCTCCAGGACGTGGCGATCGATCCTGTAGAGACCAGAGCGTCTGAAGTTGTGGATGACCTGGTGGACACCAGCTTTGTTGCTTTGGCCGGCGAGGACCTGGAGCAGGACATACGAAATGCGGTGAAGAGTGAAATGGAGTTGGAAATGGAGTCCGATGCCTCGAGTCCGGTGGTGCAACTGAAGGAGGAGCTCGCACTGGACCAGGAAAATAAAACCGATCATCAGGAGACTGAAGGTAAATGGTATAACCATCCTGAGATGGAGCGCAAGGACTAACCATAATCCATCCTTTATTTGCAGTTCAAAGTGCTCGCGAGCCCAAGACACTTGAAGCTGAGGAAGGGGGTTCCAAAGAAGTCCCATTGAACCCACAAGCGAACAACGATCAAACCAAGGAATTACAACAAACAAATACGAATGCGGATACCGCTACGGCTACTGAACATACACCTGTGTCCAGCGAGCAGGAGGAGGGCCGTAGCAGACCGTTGCCCAGTGTAACCAGTGACCTGGTGTCCGTCATCTTCAACGAGAACCGGGCTATCACCGAACAACCCATCACTAAAACGAACCTGTTGGCCTTGGAGCAGGAGCACGAGGCTTTGGAGGATAGAGAGACAACTCCGTTGCCGATCTATGAAGGACCCAAGCACCAAGTGACCAAGAAACAAGGCGTGGAAGATCTGCTGCCCGTTGAGGTGGCTCCGGAGGTTCCTTCGCAAGAAACTAAAACTGTTCTCGAAGGGCGCACACTTGAGGAGCAAACAGACAGTCTGAATGAAATCGATTCTGAGGAGATTGAACCAAAAGCGATCAGCACTATCAGCCTGGAACCTACCCATGCGGAAGTAGAAACTAAAGCTGATATCGAGGCTAAGGCTGAGATCGCGGCAAAGGCAGAGATTGAGGCACAGGTAGAAGAGTCTGGCACGCCAGAGGAAACAGTCGTGGAGCCAGCAGAGCCGCAGGACCCCGTTAATGAGGCCGCTGGAGCAGAGATCGTACCGGAGACTACGGAGGAGACTGCAACTGAAGTCTTAAGCCCCAATGAAGAGCACTCAGAGGAGGAGGAGGAGGTTGCTGTAGCCCGAACTGAGCAGATTGAGACTGTCCATGAACCAACCGAAACACCGAAAGTCGTAGATTCAGATGTTCCCAAAAGCACCCACAATGTTGAAGATGAGTCCATCGAAGAGAAAGAAGCAGAAAGCGATGAAACAGATGCTAAAACCGAAAAGTCCAAGGAAGATGACGATTCCTCGGAGAAGGAAGAAAAACCATCCGCTGCAGATGAGCCAAAATGTCCATCGGACGACAGCACCGCCACGCCGCTGGTGTCCTATCCACCCCACGATGCCGGACAGACCTTCGACAGCAACTCGGCTGACGAACATTCAGCACCTCTCTCGCGGCCCTCCTCCTACCGTTCCACCATGATCATCGCCCTGTGCTCTGGAACTGCGGTGATCTTCATTATCACCTCGCTGGTCATTTTCGTGGTATCGTTCCAGCGCCAGCATGGGACACTGGACATCGAGATGCAGGAGCAACGCCTTGGCAAGGACTCTCTGGACGAGGAGGACGCTCAGATGAAGCTGCTGGATGTGGATCTCTCAACGCCCGTCATTGTGTCGATGGGCAGCGAGGAGACAGAAGAATGCCTATAGACTAAAGGCTATAGACGGCGCTGACTCCCAAGGGTGCCATGTAAATATTTCTAAACACTGAGATTGCTTTCATTATTTAAGGGAAGCAGAAAAGAAGACTTGAGCTAGCTCCTCCGCTCCGACTGGTTGTTACAGTTTGGTTGACACAAATCGAAAGAAAAGCGAAATCGAATCGAAATCAATTGCCATATTGTTTAATTTTAAATGCACATTTATTTCTAAGATTTTGCGAAATTTTTAAAAACAACTTTAATATTTATATGTAGAAATTTTTTTTAGAAATAAGCACATTTTTAATGAGTCTCTGATAGAAAGTCAGAATAAATATTTTCGAATAATTAATATCAGCGATTTCTTTGTTTTATATGAACAACACAATCAACAATTGAGTGAGTATTTATCGAAGGTAAGAATGTAGTTTAAATTTATTCAAACAATAGCTAAGTAATGCATCTAGAAGCCACGTATATTGTTTTTTTTGTACTGTTTCAAGTTACATAAGTCACTTTTGTGCAAACACAAATAAAATGCTAGGATGGGGGAACCCCCGACACTCAGTCGCGAAAGGTTAACCAGAAAAATGATTTAGATTTCGGTCGCCACGAGAGAAGCGAGAACAATTTATGGCTTCAGTACGACTAATTGCAGTGAGGCGTATTGATCAAAAGCTCATTTGCCACTATGCCACTTTTCCACTTTGCCACTGCGGGCAGCGGCCTGCATCAAAGTGGATTTTTTAATTAGTTCATAATGTCGAGCGCGCACGATCGATAGTGAGTGGAGAGCGAGAGTGTGGCAGAGAGCTCCGAGCTTGCAACATAATAAATAAGCACATATTGAACTCTCCCCTTGCCGTGCACAGTCGCCCCTCCGTTCCCCTTCGCCTCGTCTCATCAATCCCATAATTTTAGACGCCATTGAGAGCGCGGAGAGCATCGAAGACAAGACGCTTTTCCGATTGAGTTGTTCTGCTTGTGTGTGTCCCTGTCTCTGTCTCTGTGTTTGTCTCTGTGTAAATGAGCTTAATGAGCGGAATGAAAAGGCGCTCCTCCGCTCGCTTCGTGACCGAATCAAATAAACAAAATGATTTTCAGATTAAGAGTTTACGCTGGGCCTTTTCCTATTTAGATATGTATTTGTTTATGCGGGATTATGCAATCGCCCGCACAGTGGGCCGGGCTCCAAACCCTAGCATTCGGCCATTCGGCCACTGGGCGGATAGCAAAATAGTTTCAAATTTCTCTTGCTATTAAAACAATCAATTTAAAAGCAATAAAATACCAATTGACAGCATAATTTTCACAATTCCATCGAAGTCAATTGCAAAACTCTCAAAGTTGGATTCGAAGTCGGAGTCGGAGTCGGAAGAGCCCCATGACGACCACGAGTTGGCGACGTCATTGTGTGGTTGGGTGGTTCCAGGGCTTGAGTGGTTGACTGCCTGACTGCCTGACTGGGGCGAAATGCGAACCGCCATAAATGCTGTGGCAGAGTCTATCATAATAGCGAATATTAAGTTGCAGTGCCATGCCACACATCGCCATCCACTGTGCTGCAGCCCAGAAGAGACTTTTACCACTTTCTTCTGGAGCCCCCAGTCCCCCGCCCATCGCTGTCTAGGGAGCGTCTAACGCTTGCCAAAGCTCCCGCTCACGCGCTTTTCGCGCTGCTCAGCTGCTCAGCTCGACTGCTCTGTGTGTTTGTTCTATTCGAAATAAGTAAATTCTTTTTGAAATGAATTAAATAGTCTATGCATGCATGCGTCTCTCCCTTCCATCTCGCTCGCTCGCTCTCCCCTCTCTCTCTCGCCCTGAATGTCTCTCTCCCTCTCTCTCTGTCGAGCGCTCTGTGGGTGTGCGTGCTTTTCATCTCCCACATTTTGAGGCAACAAAATAAAAAACATACAAAATAGCAACATCAAAAGTTTTTCAGTTTGCTTGTTGCTTTACACGCGTGCGGTTCGCTTTGGCTTCTTCTCCGCCAGATACCACAAGATACCGCGAGTGAGTCCGTGAGTGTCCGGATCCGTCTCCGTGTCCGTCTTCGTATTCGTGTGTGGAGGCTCTTTGAGACCGCAAAAGGTAGAATATTCTGAAAATTCCGCTGCTATTTCGGACAGCTGTGCAAACCTAGAGATATGCTCGTACGCTGCGTATACGTAACATTGTCAGCACGCCGCAGATACTCGTAGATAGGGAGCACCGGAGAGCCGATACCCCTTGCAATCTGCTGCATGCCGTGACAGAATTCAAATTTTGCTGCTGGCGCTCTGGCATGAAATTTGTGATTTTCAAGGTGTGCATTGGCGCAAAATTCAGTTCGAATTCAAAAACTCGTACATATGTATAACGAATTAAATAAACATAGATATACATAGATACGTCTGAGTATCTATGTGTTGGGGTGTTTGGGTGGCTGGTGTTTTTTTTGGCAACTGTGTTTAACCATGTTCTGTGTGTGAGTCAGCGGCGTCTTGGTCGCGGTCACGGCAGTGAAATTGAAATTGAAAACAAAAAAAGAAATGCATTTGTTCAACAAAAAGAATGAGTCCACCTCGCTCCCATTTCCCCCCTTTTCGAGGCGTAAACAATGCTCCACCGAAATTAGTCTGCAGGTGTTGCATTCCCAGAAATTTTTGAGGCTTTCCTCGGGGGTTTCTCTCAGTAATACCCCCCATGATATAACAAACATTTAAGGGCACGCGGCCAGTTGGCAGTTGAGGCACATTACGAATTTGTGGGATATTTGTCAGCGCAATTTTGTTGGCAGCAAATGGTACTCGTATGTTGTGCTTGATGTATGCACACAAGCGTGCTTATAAGTACATGCAATGATAACTAGAGCATCATCTCGTTTGCTGTTTTGGTGCCAAAGTCAAGCGAATAATTGCTGGCCGGAGGCGGCTACAGGGCCAAAGCTGTCACTTTCACAATATATATTGTTCGTTTATACATATTTGTCGCTGATGATCGCCCACCACTTATCGAATTTGTTTAACTCTTATTTAATTGTAGTATTTCCTATGTTTTCAATGTATTTTGTGGGCTGCGGTTGCCTTTGCCTGTGCCCCTGCCTCATTGTACTTGTATTTCGATGGGATGTGGGGCGTGTGAGTTGCCATATCTGACGCCGATCCAATGACAATAAAAAACAGCGTGAACAATGTGCGCCTCGAGTATTAGTTCGAGTACAGTACCGCCCAGGCGGGAAAATTGGTTTTGAATCGCTTAATTGATATTGAAACAATACTTTTCTTGGTCACTTTAAAATATATATACATATGTATGTTAATGAAAAGTGGACTGGCATACAAATTGAAAAAGCAATTAAGTTCAGATCAGAGATCTGTGTTTTATTGACAGTTTCGCAGATATTTGTGTGCCAAGCACGCGAGTCGCATCAAAGGCGTTCAATCATTTTCAATCTTCGGCTCTGCTGCCATCTGCGTGATTGACAGACAGCCCATTCCGGTGCTTCCCTTTGAGGTGCTCTATAAGGCTAACAAAATTAAATCAGCATTAGCATTGGGGAACTTGTGCAACCCCGATGCCATGCCAGTGCCAGTGGCAGTGCCTCCACACCCACGCCATGGCAGAGCTTGGCTCATTTCCAGCATGATCAGCATGTTTCTGTTCGACTGTTTCGGCTGACTTTACGCATGATTAATTAAAACAGCAATTAAACATTTTGTTAAACTACAAAACGAAACGAGAAACGAGAAACGAGAAAACGCAGACCAGACCGACAGACCCGAAAAATAGTTGCCAAATTGGCATTTTCCAAAAAAACGAATTCCAAATTCGGCACCACAGCTCGTCGGAGCGGAAGCTATAAATTCCTAAGCTGGGCTGATATCATGGCTATTTATACATATGTCGCCGCCAGATGAGTTATGAGCCCCAGGGAACAGAACTTGGCCAGCCACTGCATGGCATATCAATTAGAAGAAAGCGCCTCGGCCAACACCCTTTAGATTGGCATATGCCATGGCCACGCCCTCGCCCATTCTCACACCCATTCCTCTGCTAGGGGCAAATACATAGGTGCAACATGTGCGAAAGACACGAACCGACACGTTCCGGTCATTAACCGGAAAAGTGCATCGCCACAAAAGAAGAAGCCCCACAGTCTCCTTCCTAAGATCGACACTAACTCATTAATGGCCACCGTTTGATTTGTTTAGACCAAAGAAGCAACAATTTTGCAGTTCAGTGAAAGTGCAGAGAGAGAGAGAGACAGGAAAGGCAGCGCAATTCGCGCAAACACAAACAATCCGTTCGGGTTCTGGCCAAGTTTTACGGCCTGCGAGTGCCCCCCCCTCCCGTGTACCCCCGGCTCCGTGTGCGGAGGGAAAAATTTTAAGTGCAAAGAAAAACAATGACGACAGCCAAATGGATTTGGCGCTTGCTGCTGAACATCTTGCTGGGTGAGTACGTACCTATTACTATGTGTATTTTAAGGCCGACCGAAACTGATTTTATAGACTTTTGATCGATTTACGGTATTTTTAGTTTTCAGCATAAAACGTTTTGCACATGGCTCTCAGGGTATGAAGTCGCCTTCGCTTTTCAGTGCGTCACGAAAATATGCGAAGCTGGCCCAAATGTCAATGATGGCATAATATTTATTTATACAACTGCAAAGTCAGCCATGTCCGCTCTGAGGATGTGTTTGTCCGTCATTTATCGTAAATTTCTTTTAAATCTATTAACATGAAAATTAATTCTTGAATATTTTCACTTTAACAAATGGAGAAGACAAAACATGGTATAAAGAAACGTTGGTCAAGGCGAATACTAAATCGAAAAAACCTTTTTTCCACCTTGAAATATATCAAGCCTTATATAAAAGGAAATATGCCATTTTTAGAGCAGTCTGACAGAAATAGATTTCTGGCCTACCATGTCAACGTTCTGCTTGAATAAATCAATCGAATATACATGCATATATGAATGTTTATACATATTTCCCTTTACTGAGAATTTTTTGGCAAGACTCTGACAAATCGCATTTGAACAGCTGGCCAAGACAGTGACAGTGAAATGACCATCTCCTCACCCATTTGACATTCGGCTTGTCTCCCTGTTTTGACATCCCAATCAGTGGAGTGGGACTGCCGCAGCCTCGCGGAACTTGTTGCCCGTCGAGGCCCCCCCACGCTGTTCGACTCCCATTACGCATACGCAGCGTGGCCAGCGGCTGACTCAGCTTAGGCGAAGAGAGCAGGTGGTCGGGCGTTGATATTGAAAGTGAAATTCAAATGAATTCTCAGCCTGTCACCAGTGCGCTGCGATGCGATGCGATGCTCTAGTGCCTCGACATCTCTCACTTGAGCGAAAATAAAAGTCGAGCACCAGCACCGAGCGGAATCGAGAGGCAGGAGAGCGAGTCGCATGGCCATTTAACGAGCGTGGGAAATTTGTTTGCGCTACCGTGACGCACTTGTTGCTATTTTTGGACCGCTAGTTTGGCCATTAATAAATATGTATGCAAAAAATGTGCTCCATAAAACTAATGGCAACAATTTAAATTTTATTTATCAACATCCTTAACGACTTGCAAATATTTTGTTTTACCAATTTTTACGACGTTCCATTTTCAGTTCTAGGCGCCGTGGCCGCAGAGCCCACCCGGGGCTATCACCGAGAGATTTGCCAGTACCGCAAGGGCAAACTGGTGAGTGGAGGTGGCAGGTGGCAGGGTTACCTGCTGGGGGGCCATCGATCAGATATTAATATTCAGGGGAAATTACAGATCCAGCCCATGAGCTTGTACCACAGTCGGCTGCTGGCACTGCGTGAGCAAATGCAGATTCGGGCCTCGCTGCAGGGGCCCGAGATCTACGGATATATCCTCCCCTCGACCGACGAGCACCTCAACCAGGAGGTGGCCGCACGCGATCAACGATTGTGCTACTTGACCGGCTACACGGGTGTGCGGGCCGTTGCCGCCATTACGCACCACGGAGCCGCCGTCTGGCTGGAGAAGCGCTACGCCCAGCAGGCGGACGGAGAGCTCGACTGCGACTGGGAAATCTATCTGGCCAACGGCAATGTCAGCATCGCCGACTGGCTGGGCAGCCGAGTGCACTTGGACAAGCGGGTGGGCGCCGATCCGCATCTGGTGCCGCACCAGCTCTGGGCCGAGTGGGAGCGCGAGCTGGAGGACAAGTTCCTGAAGCTGGTCAAGGTCAACAACAACCTGGTGGACCTCATTTGGGGAGCAGAGCGGCCCGAGCAGCCCAAGAATCAGGTGATTCAGGTGCAGGCTCGCGAGTTTGCGGGCGAGAACTGGCAGGACAAGATCCGGGAATTGAGGCGTCGCCTGGCGCACCTCGGCTGTGACGCCATGGTGGTCACATCGCTAACAGAGATCGCCTATCTGCTCAACATCCGTGGCACTGACATACCCTACACGCCAGTGGTGAAGGTGAGTCGCCACACTCTATCCATTTGATAGCACCCTCTAATATTTGTCATTTTCCAGTCGTATGTGATTGTGAGCCAGGATGATATATTCTTCTATGTGGATCATGGAAAGATCAGTTTGGGAATCGACCTCCATCTACGCACGGACTGCTTCAACGAGGATTGTGTCAAGTAAGCCAAAGAAAGCTTTAAATGAACCCTCACTCATCTGACTATTTATTGCAGAATTAAGGAATATCATCAAATCTGGAGCGATATACGCACTTATGCTCAGATCTGGAAACGTGTGCTCGTCTCGGCCCCCTGCGTGCAGGATCTGGGTACCTCCGAGGCCATTTACTCCTCGATGCCAGGGAAAATCGTTGTGGAGTACATCTCGCCCATTATCTTCATGCGGGCCCAGAAGAACTCCGATGAGCAGGCTGGCATGCGGAAGGCGCATATAAGGGACGGCGCCGCCATTTGCGAGTCCATGAGCAACATGGAGGCCAGATTTCAGACGGAGCAGTGGACCGAGGAGAAGATTAAGTATGAGGTGGAGCTCTGGCGCCTCTCCCAAAAGCATGCCAAGGGGCTGTCCCTGCGCACTGTCGTGGCCTATGGCGAGCACTCGGCCCTGCCCTACTATATATCCAGCAATGTGACCAATATCGAGGTCTCCGACCAGAGCCTGCTGGTCATCGAGTCGGGTGGACAGTACTTGGAGGGCACCACGGATGTGTCGCGGACGTTCATCTTTGGCGAGCCAACGCATGACATGAAAAAGGCCTACACAAACGTCCTGGCGGGCATCTTGCATCTGGCTCAGCTCAAGTTCCCGGCCGATCTGAAGCCCTCCGAGGTAGATGCTCTCGTGCGCAGCATGGTGTGGAAGGATATGACGGACTATCCACAGGCAACAGGTCATGGCATAGGCGCCTACGGTTCTGTAGAAGAGCGTAAGTCGGGATCGATCGTTAATGGATTATTTACTATACTAAAATTACTCATACGCAGCACCTATATCCGTGGCCTATGGCAAGAACAGCAGCTTCCACTTCAAGCAGGGGTACTTCTTCTCCAGCGGTAAGTATTAAGTGGTTTTCTTCAAAAGATAATACCCGCTGATACCGTACCTCCATCCAGAGTCTGGCTACTACAAACGCGATGACTTTGGCGTTCGCCTGAAGAACGTGCTCGAGGTCATTGACACTGGACACAGGCATCCCAGTGGCGCACACTTCCTAGCATTCCAGGACGTCACATTGGTCCCCTACGAGCCGAAGCTGATAGACAGCACCCTGCTCAGTGCCGTCGAGAAGCGCCTGCTCAACGAGTACAATGCCAAGATCCGGAACGACATTGGGGACGAGCTGAAGCGACTGGGCAACATGAGGGCCTTCTACTGGATGATGAACAAGACGCGACACATCCGGGAGTATCTGCCCGAGGACGAGTACCGCTCAGCGACCGCAGGTGGCAGCCACCCCACCCTGCCGCTGGTATCCCTCCTTGTGATGATCATCGCAGCGATCCTCCTAGCCCGGTCCTAGGGGCAAGCCTTCTCAGTGTGTGTGTGTGTGTGTATGTAATTATGTAGTTTTAGTTAGCTATGCAAATTAAAAGAGAGAATCTGGGACTAACAAGGAATCAAACAACCAATAACTGCAACTGTTAGTATTTTAGTGATGTCTACCCCCAAGCCACGAGTAAGTCCGCACCCAGCCACCCCTCCCCATAGCTCCCCCGCTGTACGAGTTTAGGTATAAGCTATCCACTTAAACCAAATGCAATACGTAAAACGCAAAATGTATAAATCGTAATCTCTAATCGTAATCGACCAAAAATATGTTAAACCGTTTATATTAATACGAGCAATGTCTACATATATAAGAAGTAACCTTGTATATTTTTCTAAATGTGATTAAATATAAAACAAACAAACGTCTGTGGACCAAATATTTGCAACTGTCTAATTTACGTGATGAATAGGCCTTATCTATAGGCTATAATTTATTGTTGATTATGGGAGTGGGGTAGGCTACCATATGCTTTAATCTCTATGTTCTTCATGGTGGATAGAAAAAACTATTTGGGATTCGAACGATATGTGTTTATGTATCTTTAGTCATATGTTAAATTGAAATGTTGAAAATGTAATTAAATCTGCAGATAACAATAAAAATAGGATAATATATATACGAAAAATCGTACTATGCCTAGACTTTGAATGATCCAAACTAGGGTATAAGGTATAAGGGTAGAAAGCACCAAAAATAGTAATTTATAGTAATAGTACAGTCCAAGTCTGTGTCCTCTATTATACACTTTCTCTACTTTAAAGCAAAGGCAGATATTTTTCATCCAGCCTAAAAGTATGTTGGATTCTACACATTTTTGCTAGGTACTTGAGTAGGTACCGATGTTCGTTATTCCCACAATATCTTTTACCTTTAACGATATTGAAATTTACTAATGCTTAACCTAATGTATTTAAAGAGTACTAGCTGCTGAGGTCTTTGACTCGAAACTTGGAAAAACTTGAAAAAATGTTTCTATTCGAGATGTTTTCTTGAGGAGGTTTTCTTAAGTAGTCTGTTGGGCCAATGAGTACCAAAAATTGCCGACCAAATGCTCTCTAAGCGACTGCAGGTATCCAAGAGGTGATCTACGGCAAGATGCCCTCCACATAATTGCTAGGGGGCCACCTCGTTCCAGTAAGGATGTGATGGAGCGCAGTTTGTTTGTATTCTGATGAATTTATTGTTGGGTCTATATAATGATCCATTATTGCACATACATTTGTTTAAAAGGAGCACATAAAATGGTGACCCCCACTAAGTAGATTTGATCATAATTCATATAACGAAATGCTGATTACTTTTACTATTGTGTGAATTGGTCATGCTATCAAAAAGAGCTCAGTTCTATGCTGAACCTCATAAGTTATCTAATTATTCTGGCTGACAATCTGTTGCATAATCGCAATGATGATTATTGAAATCCATTCGTGCCGATACCAAACAAGCATTTCTTTAACCACATCCGCATACACAAATGTGTGGTCGACCAGTGTTACCCCATCTTGAAACACTTTTCGAATGGCATCGCATCAGTAGCTGTCGAATCCAGTCGAATGGGCATCTGTCTGCCAGACAAGCCAATGTGACTGCGACTGTAGCTGTGGGGCAGGCAGCTTATCCAATATCAAATGGGTCGTTGCATGTAAGGAGTCAGTCGGGCCGTTTACGGTAAATGCCATTTTATGTTCCCGTTTATGTGCGACGCGACACATTTCTAAGCAGGCATCAGGCCGCCTGTCTCCAATTGCCTCACTAAATCCCCCGAATCGAACTAGAACTGCCGCCCGACGGTGGCGTGGCCCAGTTTCGAGGCGGCACAAAGGAGATGAGCAACTTCATATTTTGCGGGGCCGAGGCAAAAACCTGACACTTGTTCGGATCTGCGGCGAGGTTCTGGGGCGATTGACCCATTTTGGCCAATGGAGCATGGCGAACCTGTTTCCTTTTCGATGCAGCTCCATGCAGCTGCCATGAATATGCGCGCGGCCACGAGTTATCGATGGTCCGGCCAAAAACATGAATTAATTCTAGCCGAGCGCCTTGAGCCACTGCCTTTGCCAGTGCCAGTACCGTCTGTCTAACGGTGCACTCAAATATTGGTCAAAGATTTGCCTTGCGAATGAGCACAGTGCAATTTGGGGCACTCTGTTCTGTCCACGCAGGTTTTTCCACTTTTTGGCCATGGAAATTGGGCTTCAACATCGAGTCAAGGTGGACGAGAGGCAATCCTGACCTGACCTGCTCCACATAGACAGGACACTGGAACTTCTTTAGATGTTCTTTAGTCCTGTTTGAGTGCCAGTTTGGTGATGGTGTGTGGTTGTTGACAGAAGCATGGCAAATTGGGCATATCAGTGTCACAATTAGGATCATGAGCCGCCGCAGGGTACGATTACAAGTCGAAATTTTGGCTAATCCCCATCAGCTGCCAGCAGTGGGTCCAGCAGCTCCACGCATGCCATGCGGCTGCAGCTTCGAAAATTCGACCCAAAAACAAAAACTGGCCACTGCAGTGGTGCCGCCGCTGCCTCTGGCTGTGTCTCTGCATCGAGTCGGCTCTGGCTGTGGCCTAAGCTCTGGCTCCAGGTCTAGCCTCAGCTCTGAGCTTCATCCAATCGCTCTTCAGCGGTTAGTCTCGTTATTGACTTCGCGCGCTCTGGTCGCTGCTTCTGCTTCTGCTTCGGGCTTCGGCAGTGATTTTCCTGGCATTTTCTCGGTTGGAAAATGTAAATTATCTACGGCATCCCACCACTTGGCAACTGCTCAAACGAAACGAAAGTGTTGTCGTTGTCTCCAGAATAGGAACGTGACCGAATCGTTTGGGGGAGATAATCATATGATACGATGCAAGAATTTGCTGTACTCTGGTGATAGAAAGTTTCCTTTTCAAAATTGCTTTGATAAACGTGCTAAACCGAAAATTAAATTATTTTTGGATGGATAATATTGTGGCAGCATTACAGAAGAGGTAAGACAGTCAAAATCTGTATCTTAAGACATCCCATCGATCATTGATTTGCGAAAGAAAGAACGTATAGCTCTACTGGATAGTCGTTATTACTTGAATGCAAACCAATTAAATGTGTTCTGTTGGGATCATAATTACTTGTAGACAAGACATTCTTCTGTCCCAGAATGGCCTAGCAAACAGCAACTGGTCGGGGACTGCCTGGAAAGCCATATAAGCCTTATTAAAAGACAAGTAAACACTTATTCGATTAGCGGGATTTTATCTGCTGGTGCTGACAGTAGCTTCTGTAGCTTCTTCAGTAGGTAGGTAGGTAGTGACGGGGCGACAAACAAATCAAGATCGACCAGTCATTTTTCCTGCTAAACTCGTTCAAGTTTCCTACTTACGAAACGTTACCTGGGATTGTCCGTTGGCCGCAATTGTTGTCCGAGCCCGCGCGCGCTTCTTTCTAGGAGGGATCTCGAGTTTTCTTGCAATTATTTTCCGATTTTCTCCTCTGATCGCGTCTGCTGGATGCTGGCTGGGGTCTGGGGTCTGCGTGACAGGTCCGCGGTTCAGAAACTGGAGCATCGGTGCGCAGTTTGTATCCAGCTGCAATTGCAACTTGTTTCCACTTCTGAAGGTGGGTCACAGCCATAACTCCTCGACTGGATCTGGCTTGTATGTGTCTTGTTCTCTGATACGAATAGTAGATGCGAAAATAATCGTGCGTTGAGCCATTTCCAATCACCAGTTTACCGCTATCCAACAATCTCTTTATCGGGATCTTAGAATGTGCTAATGAAGCATTCCAAGAAGTGTGCTGGAAGAACGTTTCTTTGGGCAATGCATCACAGTCGTGAGACTAGGACTAAGACTATCCATAATTCATGGCAATTACAGTTACAATTATAATTATAATTACAATTGCAATTACAAGGAAAGCCAAAAGCTTAATCAGCTATTGGTAGCTCCCCGCTAGGTCTTAACGATCGTACCTTAGGCACTCAATCCAAAAATAGAAACAATTACAGTAATCCCCAGTCAGAAGAGGCAGTAGCCCTTAATTTACATTTACCCATCGACCCCAATGATCACTGGGATTGAGCCTCATAATTATGAATGGTAATAAAAAAAAAGAAGCGTATACTTTTCTTGTACGAGTACCTTCTGAGAAGTGCAAACTTTCCCTCAAATGCGATAAATGACAAGAAAACAATTATCTTGGCCAGACAGACCAATGGGCCAGGTGGGCAGTAGAATTATGATCTTATCTTCTAGAGGAACGGAACGGCTCTCTCCGAGCAGCACAACAGTTAGCCGGCAATCTGATGGTGTCAATGCAGATACTTAACTCCAATCAGTTACAGCTCTATTCCTATACCTCTCTGCCCGTTGCGGTGGCAGTTCCAGTGGTCTGTTGGCGCCTCGCCCCCACACAATGATGTGTCGACCCACAAAGCACGCGCCATTTGAACCCAGCTGACCGAACTAAATGAAAGTCAAGAAAGGATGGAAAATGTTTGGAAGTACCAATTAAAACCCAAAAATTCGCCCATAAAGAATCTCCATCAGAATATTCGTGACTAGACACCGCTAAGGGGCCCCCAACTAGGGATGGGCTATGGCTTTGGATGTGAGGTATGCAAATGCAAATGCTTATGGCAATTTATGGCGCAGAGTTCATGAACAGCAGCGCCTAGCGTCACGCTCTTTTGAGCAATTTCTTTGTTGGATTTCATTATCTACGCCGTAATGCTCACCTTATGGCGGGGGGCATTGTTCGTTAAAGTGTCCATAACTCTCCTTGTCCGAAAGATTTTCATGCTTAGATTTAGTTTAAACAAAAAGAGTCAAAGATACGATGAAAGGGCAGAGAAATCCTTAGTTTTAAAAGGTAGGATGTTATTCCAATGAGGGATTAATCTCCCATTTCTTATCTATTCGCCTCATATGACATTTCGAATGACAACGTAATGAACAACAGTAATTTCTCTGATATGCATACTCATGTCAATTTGGGTTTATATCTTTTATGTAAGATACATTTTGTTGCTCATTGTCAGGATTTAAAATCTTCACCTCTTTGGGTCAGCAGTTGTGATCGTGTGCCTGTGGTCGGGTGTTTGGGTCACGTTGCCACCAGATCGTTAACAACGTTTTTGCAACCAATACAAAATGTACACAAAGAAACCGCAAAATTAATTTCTTTTTAACCACCCGCTGCCGTGGCCCCAGCTCCACCCGAATAGGATGGATGGATGGATGGATGGGATGAGTGGAGCGTGTGCGAGCGGAGAATGAAGCGCGAAATGCCATAATGAGTGGCACAATGTGACAATTATTGTGTGCCCTGTGTCTGCACAGAGCTCCGCTTTTCGTGTCTCGCCTCCGATCGGGATCGTGACGCAACGCCAGCGTCGCTGCCAGCGCTGCTACGAATGAATGAATGGAGCCACATGGGGCACAGTAGGGCATATCTATGAGCGAGTATCTGTGCCCAACCAAGTATCTTATATCTCCATCTGGCCGTGATTCTACAAAGAAAGTCATCCGCGAGAGAGCTTATGTCGGAGCGAAGTCAGGGAAAGTCATGAAACTTTAATTGCGCAATGTTTTTGTGGAAAAATGTTTTGAATAATTTGCAGAACTTGTCCACTCCGAAGCACTGTGGAAAATGTCTTGACTTATTTTTGGAGTCATTGTTTAGCTGAAGTTCTCTATTTTCCCCCATTGGTTAGAAAGATATACGTAGTGGGCAAGCATTTTTGCCAGTGTACAGTGCTCGGTGCTCATGCCAGATACGCAGTGCTGGGCACAAGACGAGCGCAAAGGAATCAAGCGAATCACTCTGCCTCTACCTCTGTCGATCCCCGAGTACCAGGCCAACCCTGTGCTGTGCGTTGTATCTGTATCTTCAAGCTTGCCTGCATCTCGTAGGCAGGCGGAGAGCAAAAAAAATACGACTAATTTTTGAAATAGTTGCCGCTGCCGTTGGCACTGCCAGCAGAAAACCTAAAACAGAAAATACAGAAACCCCAGCAGCAGCAGCAGAAGCAACATCCCCGTAAATTGAATAGAGAAAGTGATGATCATGATAATATGATGTTATTTGTTAAATAAATCACATCGCCTATCAACACCACCACCGACTGCAGGTGCAGTTAACGGTTTGGCCATCAAATTTGTTTAGGGGAAAATTCTGTTAAAAGTAAAAGCTCTCAGCACACGCACAAAAGAAAATTCTAGAAATTTGAATAAACCTTTGAAAACGAAAATGCTCAGCCCTGTTCTTCGCTATCATCTGTAGGCCATCTGATCGACCGTTTTCGTTGGTTCCATTAAAGCGAAACGTCGGAGGAGCCATAAAAGTAAGAGTTTTCTGGCCCTGCCAGGCTTCACAGCTCGTTTTTCCTCTTTTGTCTTAGGGTAGACCAATTTGGAGTAGTTGTTACTGTTATCTCATGAATAAAACCGACAACATTGACAACTTTGGATCGAAACACACTCGGGCACAGACACACACGTGTGCTATTAATTGCCAGTAGATCAAACATTTGAAATGGAAATCGCTCGAACCGTACAAAGGAAAGTTTTGATGTATCTACAGTGATAGATTTTTATGGGCTTTTTATTATTAGTGAAATGGTAGCGGGCTTTTTAATTGAAATCACCATTGAATTACGACCACAAGCAACTCGGATTTCATTAGCAATGCCTAGGCTTATTTTATTAAACATATAGCCGGTAGAAATATTTATTGTTCGTGTAATCTCTGCGAAAACAACATGTGTTCTTTTTTAAAATTTAAAATTCAAATTCGGGATCATCCGAGTAATTGCTCGCATGCATGTGGATAGTTATTGCTATCCCATTAGGGTCTCCCCTCAAAGTATTCTCAGCTTCCAGGTGTGGCTGTGCTGTGCTCTTTGAAAAAATAAAATGCATTTTACGATAGTGCACACAACAGCAACACACACAATGGCCCACGGGCAGGCAGCACCAATTATCGTAAGACTTGACCACGGTCATTGATTTCGAAAATGCCTTCACTCTTGGGGGCTCCCTTGCCGCCTCTCGCGCCGTCACAGCTTCTGCGCTTGCGCAAATGGCAAAACCCGGGTCCGCCGGCACTTGGGACCCAAACGAGAGGTTTAATTGCAGTCAGCCAGCCCCCGGAGGCGCCGAGGTTTGTGGGAGACTGACTGCAATATACCCCGAAATCTTTACGCAAATGCTGCGACATTCCCATATGCAAATGTCTCTCCAAACGCATACACGCAAGCCGATAATAACATATAATAATCGAATCTTCAGTGTCAGGTCAGCATTGGGCAAGTGATTGTTGTTGCGGTGTTGAAAAGCAACTGTCTCTCGAACCCGTTCGTCTCCATCAACGCATTGGATCTGTCATTTTGGAGTTGGTTAAAGCCAAAACAGATACAAAGTCAGACAGAGATACATATGGGAGGACGGGGAGCGGGATCGGACAGGCATTCTCATTGTGCTGCGCTACCCACTTACGCCAGAGATGATATTGTTACTCGTATGGGCCCGGACCGGACCGGCCTGGCCTGGCCTGGGCCATTTGGCCATTTCTTTCTTTCTTCGGACGCCTGAAGTCAGTCGTAAGCCAGCGCTCGTCGGGCTTCGGTTGTGCTTTTGACGCGCATCGACATTTCAGCAGCGGCTCCGTGCGGCCAGTCGCTCTGTGGCATTCAACGAACTCAGATGCCCGGTTTCGAGATCCAAAACCGAATTACAGCATTTTGGATTATACAAACTTAGAGCCAAAGCCACAAGCCCAAAGACAGTGAAGTGCATTGGAGTTGGAGTTGGCCAAATTTGGGCCGTGGTGCAGTGGAATTGGAGTTCAATAAGGCACAAGTAAATGGCTTTTCCAAATGTGTGGCTATATGATATGATTGTGATTACGTTTAGTTCGTGAGAGTGTGTGTGTGCCTTGTGCTCCGAGCGGCATTTGCTAATTACCCGCAAAATATCTCCACAGTGAAAGTATCTCATAGATGCAGCCGAATTAACGCGCGCTCGCCTTGTGGCTCGTACGTATCTGGGGCCGCCGCCTGCCCCGCTGTGACTGTGTGTGTGTGTGTTGAGCATAACTAACATTTTCCGATACAACAATTGCATTTCATGGGGCAATTTATCAGCCGAAACAGCCCCAAAAGTGGCAAGAGAAAAAGAAACAATCAGCATAAAAGTGGTTTAATAATGATTTTGCAATACATTGTTCCTCATGGAGAGACCCCGGCTATGGCCTGTACCTGTGGCTTAATCTAATTGTAATCCGCCCCAAAAACAAATATTACCCATACGTATGTACAATTTGTCGGTATTTGGTTTTGCTTGCAGCTAATTAATGAGCCAGCACGAGTGAATGATGATCGCCACATCCGAGCGCGGCATGCAACATTTCCGAGACGCGTCCGCATCTCCATCTGAATCGCAGCAAATGGAAATGGAAATGAAAATGCAAATGGCCAGTGTGTTAGCCCTATGCAAAGTGTGATACCAAGTCTCGTGCAAACAGCAGCAGCAGCAGCAGCGGGCGATTGTTTCGCTAACATGTTAAAAATTAGCGTTCATTGGATTGGGCATAATTGAATTGCATTTTATCGCTAATTTGAGCAGAAATTTAACGCTACAAACAAATCCCAAGGCAAAAACAGTAAAATAGTGAGATAGTGAGATAAAGATTTGCAACTGCCAGTGCATTCCGCAAGTGTTAATCCACGGGCAGACATTGAGGATGGTCACCTGCAAAGTGGACTCCCAATCCGCAGTGGCCATACCCAAAATGAGTTCCGTGCGGGCGCGGGGCAAACCAGCGACCGGCAGCAGCAACAGCAACAGCAACAGCAACTCTTCCGGCTTTCGGCTCTTGGACGGCGACCAGCTCGAAAACAATTCGAGTGTCAGTCGAAATTCGATATACAAACTGAAGATCGATCTAATGTTTGACGATTCCAGGTGAGTCCCCATTAGATGGGGTGAAAATTAATTAAGATCAAAAATATCAATCATATCTGATGGATTTCCAGTAGGTGTGTCCACTCATTAGCTTCGCTGTCGATATCATATCCACATATTAATTTCTTTTCGAGCTTAACACTTTCGTTCTCGAAACCACAGAAGCGAGATACAGATACATAAACGAGACACAGATACAGATACAGAAATAGCGAGAGACCGATTTGGGAAGACCAATGAATGTTTCTTTTACCGTTTTGCATTTCCATAAGCAACAAAAAGCACAGTTAGTTCAGAAAAATTAAAAACGATATTGTCTGTGAGAGAAAAGAGCTGCAACCAAAAGCTGTGTAGAAAGAGAGGGGCAAAAGAACGACAGAGGGAGATTGGAAAAATAGAATAATTTGAGTCTTTGGTCACATCGGATCGGATCGGCACTTGCTCTACTTGCTTAAATATTCCACCGCTGACACACATTCGCGGAGCGAACTGCTTAATTGATTGAAAAAGAAAACCACGAGTCTTCTCCAGAGGCCAGCATTCTCCACTCCACTCCACTCCACTCCACTCATCTTCATTCCCATTCAAAACTCTCGGCTGCCGACGCTGCGACGTTCTATGGAAATGACCATTTCCGATTTTGTGTCAGTTAGCGGTAAACAGAATCTGGTATTGGGAACACCTTAAGCTGCATTCGGCAGGCGGCAGGGGGGCCATTGGACCTGGACCTGGACCTGGACCTGGGCCATTGCCAGTACATCTCCACTAGAGCTCCCTGGACCATTGTCTGTGTGGATGGGATGGCGATGGCGATGGCGCCACCAGGATGTGGCCCATCGAATGCCAACTCTACGAGTTCACACACAAGCAGACAGTCTCCAATCACTAAGTCCGAGTCTAATATGCTAATCTATGGTTAGTTTGCGTTAATCAGTCAAACTTTCACAAAAATGTAACCGTTTTGTCACACAGCAGAGAGTGGAGGCCCCGAAAGTGTTGTTGGCTTGCAAATAACCATTAAAAATGCTGATGGTGGCCATTAAATGCAACAATTTAAACTATTTTAAATAGATGAAGCTTTACATTGTGTGGATCATTAGAGACCCCTCCAGCAAGAACTTTCTATAGCAACTTTAAACCTGTTTCTATGATCCAATTCTGATAATTTGTTATCCCGCCCGCCCATTACGTAGATCAATGCGAAGCAGCCGCCTCGACGATCCCGGGGATCGCATCGCACGCGCTCCATCATCATGTATGGGCGTAGTGAGTTGGCCAGCACCTCGGGGGCCAAGAGCAGCTTTCTGCAGGAGTCCAGCGAGTCGGCCAAGGTGCTGGCCGAGGCGGCCAAGAAGGATGTGCAGCGGATCAGCAACAGTGTGCAGGCCCAGATCGAGCAGCTCTTCACGGACGTGGCCAAGGACGCCACCAGCAGCTTCGATGTCACCTGCCTGGGCTCCCTGCCGCTAAAAGACAAGGTGACGAGTCTCCAGGGACTGCAGGAGCCCCTGAGGCAACTGTACCTCAGTGAGGTTACCAAGAAGGTGAGTAAATGGTTCAAGCAAAAAGGCATTCTGGAATCTCAAATGGGGCTATGGTATATCCTGCAGAGGCTCAGCTCGGGATCGTTGGACATTTGTGCCACAGGATTGCGGGTGAAGATCAGCTCTGTGCCAATCCCAAAAGGAGGCAGCGGCCCGGACGAGAGTGAGGCCCACATTACTCCATTTCACAACATTGCCGTGTGGTCGGCGGTGAAGTTTGTTATCTCCGCCGACGATGGCGGAGCAGCCTTCTTGCCACTGATCACCGATCCCGAAAATATAGACAAGACTGCCCTGTTTCAGCCTCTAAGGTGAGTCTCAGATGGCATTGAAGCTCGAAGCCAGGACCGTAATCAAACTCCAATCCTGTAATCCCCAGTTCAAGTGAGCAATTGGCTGTGGAGCACAGCATACACGTCCATGCACCGATCTTTGCGGTTGTCATGCGTTCCGCCAGCTCCCCCAAGATCCTCGAGTGCCACGGCTTCATCTGCAAGAGCACCGAGGACGCCATCGTGATAGCGGCCACCCTCTACCAGAGCCTGATGGCCCACGTCAGCACCAGCTCGCACCGCAGCACGAAACGCCGGACGCCGCGCCAGCAGAACGGAGTCAGCTGCATCAGCATCGCCAGCAGCTCGGCCATGACCAGCTCCAACTACCTGTCCCGCTCCCAGATCACGCCCAGTGCCAGTGGGCGACGCAGTTCCTTTCGCGCGGGCACCGGAGTATCCGGCACGCCTTCCCGCTCCGTCCGCAAGAAGAGGGTCTCCAGCAGCTCGCTCAGCTCCAACAGTAACGTCATCAACGAGGCCGCAGAGGTGGAAACGTCCACGGAGGAGCGCAAGCGCAAGTCCCACAAGTCCAAGCGCGCCCCTCCAGTGCCCACAACGGTGCCCGGTTCCGGATACAAAGGAAGCCCTTCGCGCAATGGCAGCATTATCTGCAGCAACGGACACGTGAACCGCCTGCACCAGCATGGCCATCACAGCAAAAAGCCAGTGGCAGCCGGAGCATCCAGTGGCGCCTACAAGGGTGCGGATCTGGTGGGGGCTGTTGGTTCAGGCGGTGGCGGCGGGCGAGGCGGCCAGCGGGGACATTCTGACGCGCGTGGCCATACCAAGATCCGGCAGCTTCCTGAACACCGGAGGTCTGACCCGCTACAAGTCGAGAGCGGCACGCCGTCACTCGGGCAAGTTGGGCGGCGGTGGTGGAGGAGGGTGAGTATTATCACCAAGCTCTTGGGGCCAGGAAGGCCACGCAGCTGGACTGTGGAGTGCTCTCCTGGCCTGGGTGCTGGTGGTAGATTGATTGCATTTTGGGTGAGAAGGTTTGGTTTGGTTGATTGGCATCGTTTGAATTGTGCTTCTAGTTCCCCACTTGGTTTCAGCGAGCTGTTCAATGAATTTCGTCTGCACGAGAACCTCCACTCCCTGGACGACATTCTATATGCCATTATCGATGCCGACGGCATGTCGTTCAACGACCTAAAGCCCATCTACAAGGAGTTCCTGCTCAAGCTGGCCGTCACTCTTACCCAGGACGAGCTCTTTCAGCGCTCCAAGAATATCATGCGCCGCCAGAAGAAGAAAAAGCAGAAGCGCAAGGCCAGCGTCAATGGGTCACAGGTGAGCGGAAAGACGATGTCTATAGGATTGCGTGGAAAAATTAAATGCAAATGTAATCTCATCCATCCGCAGAAGAAGTCGAAGAGCAGCTTCTTCGGCACAAAGAGCTTGAAGAAAATGTTCCAGCTGGACAGTTTCGCTCGTGCCGCGCCAAGTTGGAGAAGTCGAGCCCACGACCCAAGGAGGCGGCCACCCTCGACAGCCAGGGCAAGCGCAAGATTAGTGCCCCCATCATTATCGGACCCCCCATCAGCCACGTCCAGCAACAGCAGCAGCATCAACGGAATCGGGCAGCCACCAGTGGCTCAGATGTATCCGTGGTGCGGAATGAGCACGCCTTGCAGGGGCTCAACAGGAACAGCAGCAGCGGGTAGGTTCTAAGGGGAAAATTCTGTCCCATGTTTTCCCTAATACTCCCATTCATTGTGCAGATACGTCTCCTGCTCCGAGTGCAGCTACGACTCCGAGTCTTGCACCTGCGCCTCGGGCCGATCGCTGCTACTGCAGCCTCCGCACAGAGCACCTGAACCACAAGCTGCGGCAGAAGAACGAGCGCACTATGGCCATGGCCAACTCGAGGAAGCCCTCGGGGACAGTCAACCCTGTGGTCAATGCCGGAACAGTAGCCAGCAACCGCCACTCGCTGATCTCGTGCAAGTCGGATGACAAGTGCTACTGCTCCATGGTCGAAGAGGAGCCGGCCAGCACTCTGGAGCACGACTCGGCAAACTCCCGCTCGGAGACGACCACCTCGTGCGACTCCGACAGCTGCATCAGCGCCAGCAAGTGCTACTGCAAGCGCACCCATCGCCGGCAGCGGGCCTTGGCAGCGGCAGCGATCAGCGAGGACTCCCTTTCCCAGCAGCGCAAGGCTCCCAGGCCGGGTGGGGGGGTGGCTCGGAAGGGTAAGCCCTCCGAGAAGCTGGGCCTGGACTACGAGCTCTTCAGCATCAGCGGCAACAGCAAGCCCGTCCAGCCGCACGAGGCGCTGAGCGTGAAGAAGAGCGTAGAGGCAGCTGCCGTCTTTGCGGACATGAAGCTGAGCCAGACGACGGACATCAAGAGCCTGTGCCCGCCCATGCAGATCCAGAAAGCGATGCGGACCGCCAACGGCAGTTGCCGTTCATATGCCTCCTCCCGGAAGTCGTCTTACCGGGCGCGCGAATCCTTTAGCACGGACCGGGTGGGTGCCAATGGTCTTTCCATGGCCATGCCCCTGGGACCTGGTAGCGTGGGAGCTGCGCAGAAGGCGTGCAGCGCCGACAATCTGCTGATCAATATCAAGGCCATTGAGAAGGCGGGCCTCCATCCGGAGCAACGTCAGCCGGAGCCGCATGGGCAAGCTACCAGTCGATGCGGGCTGTGAGCGCCTCTCTCGAGGACTCGTTGGGGTATTTGCCATAGATGTTGAATCTAATACTCTCGAACCCGGGTAATTATGATGTACATTGTACATAGCACATAAGCATACACATAAAACATACACATAACATACATACTAATACTCGATCTGCTTAAACATATACTCGTACTCCAGCATACGGCTTATGTTTCCCAAGACAATTACTCGCATCGCCGAAGCATCGTTTAATTATCTTGCGAAACGTAATCTATTTCTAGCCTTAAGTTCCTACTATAGAACATCAAGTGTGAATTTATCTGTAAGATCTAAATCGTAGAATATCGATGTGCAATATAAAGACCATCCGAAGGGGACGTGAGTCCCACTTAATCAACGCAGTGCAATATTTATAAAGATTTCTAAGAATATATTGAAAATAAAAACTATTTTATATATACTATTTCCGTCGATCTATGCATAAACACTTACAGGGAAAGCCCGTTTGGCGAAACCACCACATCCATTCACTATTATGTCCCAGTGGGGAGAAACACAGAGATTGAGATAACTCTGGCTGTAGAGTCATCACTGTAAATATTACTTGTCGAGGTATTATGCTTCGTCATTCTATTTTGACCACGGGATATGGTCAGAGACTGCTTATCAGAACCGGAGGGTCAGGGTCAGGGTTCAAACAGCCAGAAGCGAAAGCCCGCAAACAGGCACGTTTGGGATCGAACAGATGTGAGACGAGCCGAAGCTTTGCCTCTCAATTGCCACACGTCAAAGCGGGTCGAGGAGTGATTAGATTACGGATGAGTACGAGGGTGCTGGTGCCAACGTCGACGCTTAGATGACATGCCAGCTGTTGGCGGCAGGCTATTGGCAGGCCCTTCCCTCGGCTATCCAGAGCGGTAGCTTACGTGGAGAGTGCGGACGAGACGAAATTTATTTTCATTGAGATCTGCCGACCAGTGCTGACCGCCAGAGATGACCACCTCCCGCCGATAGTGTTTTCGTTTGCCCGCTCGGATGGTATTTCCGCCGAAGGAGTAGTGGATCAGTATGCCGATGGCAAGGCGGCCAAGGTATGGGAGATCTTCATCGGAGACAAGAACTCGCGTACGGACAACTACAAGAACTTCCTGATCGATATGCTGCGGCAGAAGGGATGCAGAGCGTGTCCTGGACGTGGCCTGTGGTACCGGGTAAGTGGACTGCACAGCCATGCCCATCCCCATTCCTATCTTTAGCTTACTTTTCTTTACCATTCGCCCAGTGTGGACTCGCTAATGTTGGTGGAGAGAGGGCTTCGAGGTGGTGTCCGTCGATGCCTCCGACAAATAGCTGAAATACGCTCTCAAGGAGCGCTGGAACCGCCGCAAGGAAGCCGCCTTTGAAAACTGGGGTATGTCTGGGACTGCTTTATTATTATTCCCTGCTTGGCCTGGTTTCTGACTGACCCTTCCCAAAACCATTTGCAGTTATCGAAGAGGCCAAACTGGCTGACACTGTACGACGACATCCAGGACCAAATAAAGGATGGCTTCGACGCCGTCATCTGCCTGGGCAACTCCTTTGCCCACTTGATGGACGGCTTTGGGGATCAGCGTGAGCACAAGCAGGCGATCGGCAACTTTGAGAAGTGCCTTAAGCCAGGCGGTGTCCTGCTGATCGATCATCGCAACTACGACAACATCTTGGAGACAGGATCCACTCCCGCCAAGGCATCTACTATAACGTGAGTTCAAAAACCAGCACAGATCTGCCAGATCATCATAGTGCCAATTAAAAACTATTAAATGACACATTCATTTGAAAACAGAGAAAAATTGTTCGTCATCCTCAATAGTTTCATTGATTACGATGTCTGCTGATCTTATTTGTGTTATATTACGTGGAATCAAAATCAATTTCATCGCTCATTCATCTCCCATTAATACATCATCATTCGCGACTTCATTATCAGTCCCATACCCTGACAACTGATAGGCAGACGTTGAATTCTATTAATTTAAATCGCCTTTCCGAATGACTTGCAGACGAGCCACACGGCGGACATCAAAACCTCCGTCCTGTTCTACTGCGGTAAGCCATCTCT
Source organism: Drosophila persimilis (assembly GCF_003286085.1). Classification (NCBI taxonomy): domain Eukaryota; kingdom Metazoa; phylum Arthropoda; class Insecta; order Diptera; family Drosophilidae; genus Drosophila; species Drosophila persimilis. The sequence continues at coordinate 6,006 of NW_020825311.1, read as the reverse complement.
GGTGTCCATGGATTTACCTGATCGCTGGCAACAAGCTGACCAGCGAGTTCCGCCTCTCCTACTATCCCCACGAGCTGAAGCGCTTCCAGGAGATCCTCAGTGAGATCTTCTCGGCCAGAGGCCAAGCACCAGCTGTACGGAGGACTTCAAGGAGATGAGCCAAGTGAAGAATCCAGCCTTCTACATACACTTAATTGAGAAGCCCAAGGTTTAGGTTTAAGCAATTTAGTTTGTATTCACATATTCCACAAACACACATCTAAATATAAAGTTCGTTCGATTTACATTTACACATGTATGTACATATAGTGTATGTGCGAGTATGATTCCCTGGTGGTATGCGATGCTTCGTTGTTCAGTTTCTATATCATGTATGCCGTATCTGCCTACTATGGAGGCGAAGCAGAGAGTCACCATGGCAGCCTCAATCAGGAAGGGAAAATCGAGACTTGACGAAGTTAAACATCCCCGTGTAGATGTTGGAAAGGGTTGACAGTAAGGTCGATGTCATTTCTGCTTCTCGGACAGCACCGATTCGATCGATTCGAAGTATTCTCTGCTAAAGTTCGTTTCTGACTGAAGCCCGATAGATGAATGCCCAACTGAAACGCAAAAGAAATGGAAAGGCGCAAAGTAAAAAAACATTAGCCTTGCAAATGATTTTCATTACGTTTGCTTTCGAGGGAAGGCGATCGAAGTGCGAGTCATGTCTACATTCCAGCCAATGAATGTATCTATTCAGACGCTACTCATTAATAAATGGGCAGGGATATCAGTGCTTAGAACTAGAACACAATGTAGCACAAATTATTCGAACAGTATGTTATTTATAATTAATACGTTCAGTTCCTCTACAAAATCACATAAATGTGTTATCAAAAATGAGCTGAACTAACTTATACGCCAACAATCTTGTTTTATACGCTTTGCATCGGTTATTTGCCGTTCAATCTCTCCAGCCAGTTGGGTCAGGATTTCAGTTATGGTGCGGTGCTGTTTTCTCTGGCAACTTGTAGACATCTTTCTTCAGTTCTTCCTGGCTGTTGGCGATGTGATAGCGCTGTTTGTTCAACGTCTTCTTAGCTTTATCCAGTTCGGCAGCCATACTCTTTGTGGTTTTGTGAATTCGTTCTACCTCTTGGGAAAACTCGCGCTCGGCCACGACACTGTTGGGCAGAGCGTTGTTGGCTTTTTGCATCAGACTGTGGCACTTGCGCACCAGCAATTCCTGGTTGTCGCTGATTTCCTCAAAACGCTCGGCCAGCTTGTGGGCCCCCTCGCTTATTATCTCACGCTCATGCTCCAGGTCCTGGATTTCGCGCAGTTGTTGCTCCTTTTTCAGTATGATTTGATTGATATGCTTCGCAAACTCGGCACGGACGAGGACGTGGCGCTTGAGGTACTGTTCGCGCAACACTTCAATGGCCTGGTTTAGTAGTTCGTATCCCTCGTGAGGGGACGCCGAGGACATCTTGTTGGCGAGAATAGGTTGGTTGACATTGCGCTGCAATAAAGTTTTAATTTTGTCAAGGAATGAAGGTCCAGACTCTTGCTGATCCACATCGCAGGCTCGATGCTTCTTGTCACTGGGGGCAACCAACAGCTGGGCATCGATGACCAGCTTTAGGCTGATCACTGCACGGTTGCCTAACAGAAGCACCACACCAGCTGGCAGTTGTAGTTGGGCAATGCCGCAGACAGCATTGATTTGCTCGGCGGAGTCAATTTTTGTGCACAGGATGTACTCGGCCTTGGATGATGCCGCCAATTCCAGTCTATCCTCCTCCGACTCACTGTCCAGATAGCGCTGCAGTTCAGAGATGAAGTTGACAGTGACTACGTGTAAACCAGCATTGTGATAGGCAAAGTAGCGCAGCTCGTTGATAATATCTTTTTTCAAGTATATGGGACAGCTGTACGTGTCCTTTGGTCCAGTATTTGATGCGCCAGAAAGACCCAACTCGAGCTCGACCGTTTCAAGGACATGTATGACAAACTCAGCGGGCTCTATGAGAATAAAGTCATCTACTTCGTTGAAGGAATGCTCGGCGGCCTCGGCATCCATTAGGAGTGCATGGTGGAGCTTTCCATTCGACTCGGCAATGACTATAGTGGGAGGCAGCGAAGGAATGATCATGATCGAGCAAGACTCTAGCCCGTAGTTATCCATTTTCTGAGGTGTTATGGTTATGGGTCCCTGGAGACGGGTAATATCCGAGTCCAGGCTAGTAAGCACAATGTAGATGTTTCCATTCTCTCGCAGCACAACAATAGGCCATTCAATCTTTTCCTGCTTTGCGGGTTTCCCTCCCAGCGTTTTGTTCCGTTGGTTAAGAGTCGTCTCGTTGGCCGCACATCGCGACTTTTTAGCTGGAGCAATATCAAAGTCAACGGCCACTTCCCCGAAGTCCGTAAGCGAAGTATTGGCTCCATTTTTCATGGTAAGAGGACCAACTTGCCACACGTGTCGCAGCTTCGAGTGATTGTACATTCGGATAGTGTTGTTGTTCAGCAGCACCAGGAGAGTCGAGTCCGATACTGAGTTTGGATGCCAGCGCACTTGTCGCACCTCCAGATGGTTGTTGTTCTGGAACAAAAGAGAATCCAGACAGTATGTGCGACATGTGATTTGTTTCTTTCCATCCATGAAGTAGCCATCTAGACCCCAGCGGCGGGGTAGCTCCAAAATGCAAACACCACATGGTCCACTAAGCGCCACCAAGGAGCACTCATTTGATACTGTAACACGATCTACGTCCAGAATTATCGGGATCGAAGGTACGAGCGTCTGATAATTCACTTTGGCATCCTGCTCCGCCACTGTCAGCGGTGACCGCCAATTCATTACAAGCAAGCAGCACTCGTTCGCATCCCATGCAAATAGCAAATCGTCGCTGCAGTCCAACAGATTTTGTGTTTTCTGCACAATGGACAGGCCATTGCATATTTTTTCAAATAATTTAGTTTTACTTAATTCAAAACAATCTAGCGACATGGTTGACATGATATACGGTCTGACACTAAATATATACCGAAATATACTGCCTCATTTTTAAAATATACCGTAAATATACTGCCGAACTCAACTTCTAATATACATATCCCTTGTTTTTGATATTCCATCGAATATTACTAGCTATATAGAACCCTCAGGCCTGCCCACATAATTTTATACGATTGATGAATCAATTTTCTACTTATCTGGCTTAATTTTAACACTTGCTTTTATTGAATTTCTATATAACGTTGAAAATGCAATTTAATAGATTGATGAAATTGACAAAATATGGTTGACATGATATACGGTCTGACACTAAATATATACCGAAATATACTGCCTCATTTTTTAAATATACCGTAAATATACTGCCGAACTCAACTTCTAATATACATATCCCTTGTTTTTGATATTCCGTCGAAAATTACTAGCTATATAGAACCCTCACGCATGCCCACATAATTTTATACGATTGATGAATCAATTTTCTACTTATCTGGCTTAATTTTAACACTTGCTTTTATTGAATTTCTATATAACGTTGAAAATGCAATTTAATAGATTAATGAAATTGACAAAATATGGCTGACATGATATACGGTCTGACACTAAAAATATACCGAAATATACTGCCTCATTTTTAAAATATACCGTAAATATACTGCCGAACTCAACTTCTAATATACATATCCCTTGTTTTTGATATTCCATCGAATATTACTAGCTATATAGAACCCTCAGGCCTGCCCACATAATTTTATACGATTGATGAATCAATTTTCTACTTATCTGGCTTAATTTTAACACTTGCTTTTATTGAATTTCTATATAACGTTGAAAATGCAATTTAATAGATTGATGAAATTGACAAAATATGGTTGACATGATATACGGTCTGACACTAAATATATACCGAAATATACTGCCTCATTTTTTAAATATACCGTAAATATACTTCCGAATTGAACTTCTAATATACATATTCCTTGTTTTGATATTCCGTCGAACGTTACTAGCTATATAGAACCCTCAGGCCTGCCCACATAATTTTATACGATTGATGAATCAATTTTCTACTTATCTGGCTTAATTTTAACACTTGCTTTTATTGAATTTCTATATAACGGTGAAAATGAAATTTAATAGATTAATGAAATTGACAAAATATACCAATATATACCGATATATCGTTTATATTGACCTCAAAAAAATACCGAAAAGTATTAAAAATACCGTAAGTATTTTTTATACCGACAAAATATACAAAAAAAGATCATAAAATCGGTCATTGAATTCAAAAATATACAGATTTCGCTAGATAGTTCACTAGGTCAGGGTTTTCCAGGAGGAATCCAACTGTAAAACTCATAAGATGCAAGCTAAAAATTATAACGAAAATGTTTTAATTGTGTCGGGATCAGAACGGAAGAGGACTGCTTTATACCCTGCTAATTTTATAATTAATTAATTAATAAGGTTCATTATTTTCTCTTTCAAAACCCGTGTGCAGTTTTTGTGTAACTGGTGAAATTAAATAAATTAATGCCCTTTTTCTGGTTTTTAGATGATAGATTATATTAAATTTTTCGAGCTTTGTACCATGCTTTGACTTTAGCTTTTGGGGCATGCCGCCTTTTTTATTAGCTTATATTAATTTCACATTGCTTTAACCTTACATATTCCAATATTGGCAGACTGTTCACATTCTTTTTTGGATTTCCAATTTTGGAACTGCTTTAAGTTTCATGGTTATATCTTCAACATAATAAAGATCTTCAAACTTAAAGCTGGTCTTAAACCTATAGTTTCTCAACAGTTTGGCCAATGTGACTTTGGCTGATATCAGAGCATATCTCCAGCCTAAAACCAAACGAATATCATTGATAAACATTAATTGCGAAAGGTACTGTCTGCCAAAATCTTACCAATGCAATTCCGAATACCCTTTGTGAAGGGTATAAAGGCGTATGGGTGCTTGTCCCGAGTATTGTGAGGCAAGAAATTGTCGGGATTGAAGGATTCAGCCTCGGGTCCCCATATCTTCTTGCTTCGGTGCATGTGGAACATGTTGATGGCGATCTGCACTCCTTTGGGAACCACAATGCCATTCGTCCGTGTTAAATCCTGCGACGTTGCCGCGATACAAACTGGAACGGGCGGTATAACTCGCATTGACTCATTTAGAACCAAGATCCAGGTACACCATTTGCTGGGTGTCTTCATAATTGACCTCAAAGTCACCGCTATTGGGAAAGAGACTTTTGATTTCCTCAAACGCCCTCTTCCTGGTACTGTGGAAACATGGCCAGCAGCATAAGGACATAATATACAGTATTGGCGGTCGTCTCAAAAAGCGCAAACACAATTACATTGGACTCGTCCTCAACATTTTTCCAGTCGAACACACCGCGCCTTAGTAGGTCTGTTGCCAGGTTGAGGAAAATGTTCTTATCCTTTGACTTGATGGAGTCTCCGTGTCCTCAGACAATCTTTTTTTGAATTAGCTGAAATGACGATTCAAGTTATGGTATTTACTGAAATTTTCCCCATTATTCGCACCTTCCTTATAAACGCCCGGATCTCCGTCTTGGCTCGATAATAGTTGGCCTCCTTTCCCGACAGTTGGCGAGCCAACGACTGTTCAGCCATGGCGAGAAGCACATATCTGTCATGGTTTCTAGAAATGTTAATGCATAGCAGCATATCCCCGACCGCCCCGGACTCACCATTGATAGCGCTCCATAAGGGAGTTGCTCTTGAAGTTCTCCTCACTTTTCACATCGCCACCCATTGTGGTTTCTGTACTTGAATACAATATAAGTATATGTAAGAAGGGGAATGTCTATCTTCACCGGCACTTTACTACTCTACTCACGAGTTGCAATGCCCAAGGTCAAGCTCGCAGTAGCGGAATCAAATCCTTCTCACCGCCGCCTGGCAATGCGTCCAGCTGGCTGAGTAGCTGCGCGTCTCTTGTTGAAAATGGGCAGAAAACTGAGCAACACCTT
>NW_020825310.1:0-45879 GCF_003286085.1 Drosophila persimilis | reverse complement strand
AATCGCACATTAGAACCCACATGTAATGTTGCTCTCGGCCCAGCAGTCAACATTATGCAAGCAAACAGGCAGGGTCCAAGTCGGAGCCAAAAAGCGAACCAAAGCGAAGGTCGCCGCTGCCATTGATGGACATTGGCATGAAGGGAGAGCGGGAGGGAGGGAGGGAAACCCATTTGGGACACGTTTTTATGGAGGTGCGAAATGGCACATTCTTTGGTCTGGCCCACGGAACCTGCCGCGTCATTGACTGAGCTGAGTCCCGTCCTGCGGACTGTGGCAACCAGTCTGTTCCGAGGCTGGGACTGCGACTGTGCCGCAACCTGCAAGCCTTTGCAATTTGTCACCTGAGGCGACATTCAACCAGAGGCAAAACGCATTCCAGCTGAGTTTTTGCTTTGAGCCCTGTCACCTTTGGGTCTTTTCATTTGGCCACGATTTGGTAGCAGCAATTTTTATGAATCGAATTCGGTTCTCCTAATTTTTTGCCCTTCAACCGTTACACAAATTTTCATTCATGGCCTCACGGTGGACCTCGGGGGACCTTGACGGGGTTTTTTTTCACATTTGATTTCATGAATTTATCAAATATTTATGAAATTCAACGAAAATATTTGTACTCAATTTTTGGCCAAATCATTTCCTTTTGCGAAATGAAACAAGTGGGAAAAACACAAACTTTCCCAGGCTGCGGAAAATGACAATTTATGCAATGGAAAAGGTTGAGACCTCTCCAGGGTTTGACTCTCCAGATATCGAACATAACCCCAAAGGATTTGCCACAGATTCCAGGAAGAGTTCAAACCCGAAAATACTGAGAGAAAGACTGAATAAAGAGTCATTGAAGAAGTTAATTCCAATTTCAGATCACATTTTAGACCCTAATCTATGGCGATGGGGGCACTTGAATTGCTGGGAAACCTGTCAACATAATTAATCCCAGGAAATTCTCGACTCTGGATACTGGAATCGCCCCCCGCCCCCCGCCACAGATCAGCTGATGGCAGGGACGGCGGCATTGGCCTTTTGAATGAGGCACAAAATATGAACAATTCATAAAGAAGAGAAAAAATATCGTAGGCCTTGGTTTCTTTAGCCTCTGTTTTGCTCGACATTCCCAAGGATGTGCCTCCAATTCTCGACTCTGTGTGTTAATTGTCCAGCATTGTGATCATGGATGTTGTATGTTGATGTGGATGTGGATGTGGCTGTGGACCGTTGAACAGGTCTGGTGCCATTAACTACAAATCCAGAGAGGGCCACATCCACATCGGCCAGAGCGATCCCACGGCTTGTCGCCTTGTTTTTCGAGCCGTTTTTTATGCCATTTACACAGAAATCTTGCAACAAATCACGAGCTCCTTTCTACCGCTAAGTGTGTGAGGGTATCTGTGCGCCTGTGTGTGCGTGTGTGACCTTTATTCGTTTGATGTTAAAAAATTGTTCTACCTTTTCCCCCCCTCGAGTGTAATGTCGGTTTGATTCGGCAATCTCCTCCAGCTCTCTGTCTCTCTGTGGCTCTGTGAACCTGTGACGACGCAATTCTTCTTGCCATTATCAGCTGTAACAGCCCCTCCTGATCGTTGGTCCTTGTTGCTCGGATTGTGGACCTGTCCTGTCCTCTCGCTGCACTAGTTCCTGATTCAATTTGCTTTTTATTAGGATGCCCGGGGTTGCCGAGAACGGAGAACCGAGATCCTAATTGCGGTAGAAGTATGTAGTATCTTCAGCGGCATTGAAGTTAATCATTTTGTACCTGCGGCTTAGACAGTCAACCCAACAGTCAGTCAGTCAGTCACCGCGGAGGAGGAGGCGGAGGAGGAGGCGGAGGAGTCCTCCGCGTAGGAGTAGAAGCCGGGAATCTGTAATGGTCCTGCAAATGGATCAGCCTCGATTTTCACAAGCCAAATTGCGGCTTTGTTACCTTTTCCTTCCATCCTGGTGGATACTTTTGTTGCTGTATTGGATCGTTTGGATCGTTATCTGGTTCTCTTTGTGCTTTCAAGGTTTATTAGGGGCAGCCGAAAAGGTTTCTAACGTTTTAACGAATTTCCTGTGAGAAAATCTCTTTGGTCTATGCTATATGATGACCCCCGAAAGAACAAGTAATAGCTGAAAGACTTCTCTCTTACCATCCACTCCGTTTTTGGGGGGGAACATCGTAGTCGTGGCTGTGGAGGGAGTTCTGGTCTAGAAAATCTACATAATGACAGGCCATCCAAGAAAAACGAAACGAAACGGAGGAAACTAGTTCAGATTGCAAATTACGAACCGGTATGTCCCATATATCGTATGAAATGCAATTCCCATACAGGACAGGACATCGAACACGACGGGATACGCCGGGATACACCGGGATAGGCCGGGATACGCCGCGACGCGTTGGGGTTCAGCGAAAGGTCATGTCAGGGGCTTGCCGCGCAGCAACAACTCTGCATAAAATATTTGAAAATGTTTTCATTATGGTAAATAGACACAAAAGCCCAACAACCGACAGCGATCGTCATCATCCTCCTCAGAGGGATCCTAGAGACGAACGGCACAAGCGAGCATTCCCACAAGGATACAAGGATACAAGGGGTGGCCTTTCCTATCCCGTTCCCTGCCACACCATCCATCCTTTGGGATGTTGGCATATATTGGTGATAAATTAGTTTAATGGTTGAAACACCGATCGCAACCAGGACGAAAAAAGAGGCAGTCGACCGCAGCTGAGGCGGCAAAGCTTGGCAGGAGAATCCTTTGCCCTGGAGGCAGCACTTTTTGGCGGCAAACACACACACAGTCAGGTCTTGTACGTGTCCTGAAAACGATGGCCATACACCAGAATGAACTCACCCAAATCCGGGCCACTAATGAACTGGCCAAACAATGCAGCCACTACTGACGGCTCGACTCTAAACAAGAATAAGGAAAAAACTACATAAAAATCACGTCTTGAGACATTTTCACATCGCTGATTCCGAATAGAGTGGACAGAGAGTGGACAGTGGACAGAGGACAGTGCAATTGCAGCGGCAGGATGGACAGAAAGGAGATCAGTACATGGACATGACACAATTGCATGTTGCCGGACAATTGTTCGGCTCACGCACGTGCAATGTCTCTGGGAGTCGAGAGTCGAGTGCGTATTGCCACGCCCATTGTCATATGGCTGGCTATATAGAAGGAATACTCCGAATGTGACACTCCTGAATGAACCCAGCCGATCCGAAATGGAATTACGAGGTATTTTGAATAGCGCGGCGGCGGCATTCAGGCCTCAGTGGCAAGTGCCTTGACAATGTCCTTTGTATCCCATTTGTTAGTGCCCTTTGTATTCGACGTTGTTGTTGGAGGTGGGTATGCGGTGTTGTTGCAGTTTTAGTGTAATTTATTGTTGTTAATTGAATGAAATAGGTTTTTAAATGGCTTTTGTTTGTCTTTAAATGAATGGCCAGCGATTTCACAATCGAAAGGTAAGAGAATACTTTCTTTTAGGTATGAAATATCCAACAATTTTGATAGCAAAAAACATTAAATTACTAATTGTGTAAACATTGACATTGGATATAGAACATATAGAACATCAAGGCAAATGAAATTAGGCTCTGTTATAAAAGAAACCATTTAAAGGTATCCAGAATTATGAAATTCTCAGGGCCCAAGAGACAGACAACCACTCTCTAGATGATCGTAGTTGAACCTTTCTACTCAATTTTCAATTGAAAATAACTAGAACCCCCTCTCGAGACGAAATGAAAGGAGAAGCCTACCACGAGACTCCTGTAAGACATAAACTATGATTCCCTTTCTCTTAAATTAACAGTAGGCACTTGCACATAAAGGATTCTGTTCCTTTATATCGCACCCCCCTTGGATGCTATTCACTTCAGTTCAGTTCTGGTTTGCTATTTTCGACCCATTTCCGCACAGCTTCAGGTCGGGCTGCTGTTTGTTTACACACCTCGTTCAAGGATAGCGCGAACCAGAAAGATGATTTTTTACAGCAGACACTTAAAAAACACAGCGGAGCCAAGACAAGTCAAAGTCAAGAAACCTGTTACAATGGCTTGCATAACGGATCGCCACCAGAGCTGAGAAGAGCAGAGAAGAGCTGTAGGGAAAAACCCCTTGCGGAGAACGCGGCAGGTACTCTCAACTCTTCGGGGAGCTGAGTCGCTTGGAGAGGCTTGTAATTCATATTTTCCAAACAATTTCTCTACGCAATCTTAACACTTTTGTTCGAGCCGTGTTCGGCATAATTCCAGCATCCAGGCCATTGTCACCGATGCTGTTCGTATAATAAAACTCTCTCGAGTGCTTGAAAGCCAGGCGGGAGGGAGACTCGGAACAGTTTGAAGTGGCCGCGAGAGTCCACCGTCTCCGACTGTGTCACCTAAATGCGTTCCAGGAACGAGAGTGCCTCTCAAGACCATTCAATAAATGATTCCGGTCAATGGCAGGGAGTGGCCACAAACGAAATCCCATTGAGAGAGATGACCCGACATGATAAAACCCGACTATGCCCGGAATGTGGTTGTGCCCTCAGCTATTTATGGATTCATTGGGTAATTTCTAAGAATTTTTCATAAGTATTTCTCCGTTTTTATCACATAACTGTTTGATACGCAAAATGTCGGCATATAAACGCAGCTGGTTATATGGAGAACCAGGAGATATGGATAAGCTATAGCTTTTGGGGAGTCGAAACCGGGTAAGGGTATACAAATATGCAAAATTCTAGCAAAAATTATCGGCTGTGATAAGAAATGATTGATACCCTGAAAAGCGTGACTGGTCCCCAAGGCCCCATACCAAATATATTTCTTTTATGAACAATTTCCCTAGAGCTATGAAAAAGTAAAGGTATTGTAATAAAATTCGAAAATAATAATATTTCATTGAATGTACCCACCCATTCATTACGATTATATAAATTCTGCAGCATTGGGCAAACCTTTTGATGGAGCTGTGCAAAAGTAGGGTATGGCCCGGGGCAATGATCAATGGTTTGAATTGGAGCACTCATCCGAAACTTTTATATATATGACTTGCTTCATTCAGAACCCAAAGCACGCGCCAGCCATAGTAAATATTGAAAGAAATAAGAACAAGATAGCCAAATAAATCAAATAAAATAAAATAAAATATATACAAATATATGCACCTCATACCGCATACTCGAATGTGTGGTACGAATATATGCACAATACTTTGTACATATATGATATGATATGTGTCTGTATAAATTGCTGACTGAAATTGTAGCGAATCGGTTGGGCATTTGCACAATTCCACATTGGCACGTAGCCGACATTTCCCGTAGTAAGATATAATATGATTCTCTGGTCTGAGCTGCCACCAAAAGTGCAAACACACACACGGCCACTCTTGAGATACTCTTAAGGCTGAGATACATTAGCATTCGCACAAATGACACACATATGTACATATGTTTTGCCTCCACAGTGTAGCGTATAATGTGCATAGTATGTGATCTGTCTGTCTGATGGGTTGTACATATATCTCGGGGAAGAGACGGCTTTCAAGGTTCGGGCCCGCTTCAAAAGAACTGTGTGCAGCGTGCCGCCATCCATCCGAAAGTATCGCTCAGATTGCAGGCGAAATGTTCGGCTCCACGTTCCATTGATAAGCGCGCAACAATAACGAAGGATCGGGAGACGAAAGCAATCAAAAATCAGTTTCATTCATTCATAAAAACTTCGGTTTATCAGTGCCGCATATGTATGTATGTATATGCGGGGTCGGTTTTCCGAGAGGGGATGCAGAAGGGGGCGTATATGTCTGTGTATGCCACACTGCGATATCTGCAATGACGTCACTCCAAGTGCAGCTGGCGCTAATTCTTTATTATTTTTTTAAAGACGGTTTCCGTTTTGCACAACCCGCAGAGGCATTTTCGCTACCCCTACTGCCCCTGCCACACACTGCCTCTGGCTGTCTGCCCCTGCCCACACACTCCCCGCGGACCATTGATTGCTTATTGACGTGCCACACAACAGATAAGTGACATTTATCGACTTTTTACGCGCTTTTAACTAAGTTCAAATATGTTTGCACACTTCTGGTCTGTACATCCATCTCGCAGTCGCCGTATCTTTGCCACCAAATGTGGCCGTATCTGTATCTGTGGCTGCATCTGTGACGGTATCTCGGTATCTGCTTATTTGCTTATCAAACAAACAACCGCTTGGCCGTTGAACAGAGTCTTTATCGAGAGCCCAAAGCCGAGAGAGAGTGAAAGAAATGATTTCTTGCAACGGCAAACACCAGACACAGAGAATTTCTCTCAATTTTGTTGCTGCCTCCGGCCTCCGGCCTCCGACCTTTATCTGTGCAACAGCCATCCTATGCGAGATGCCCTATCGACCCGGCTCTCTTGACCCGGTCTCCATGCCACGCGTGTTATCGAAGCCGATTCGGCACTTATCTCTGAACAATAGCAGAGGCAACAAACTTTCAACTGTTTGCACAGACTTGGCAACACTGTTGCATATCATATCCCAATCCATGTTCAAATTGAAATTCTTTACTTTCCTTTCGCGGTTCGGTTCATTCATGCAATCTCTACCGCCGTATCTGTCGTTGGATTTTGTACCTTTGTGGCTAAGTATATAGCAGATATTTGATTGGGATTTCATTGATTTACGACTCTTTTGGGGATCTCTCTATATCGTTTGTTGTGTTTCTGACCGGAAGAGTCGGTGTAAATGGCCATAAATGTCGCCTAGGCATCATAAATTACACTCAAATCTCGCCCTGTCCAACAGGTTCAAGTGCAATGCAATATTGGAATAGCCTGTGCATGGGAAGACGTCTAAAAATATATATTATAAATACCCAAAAAAGAAGACAAAACTCTGAGACGTAACAAAAATACTAGGTAAAGCTTTGAAAGTCTGATATTTTGCAGGAAAAACGTTTGGAAAGGCTTATGAAGTCGTTTTAAAATAAATGTTCAATGGTATAATAAATTTCTATGACAGTGCAAATCAAGTTGCCAATATCTGAATGTTACAGATTCATTGAAGATACAAATATCTTCCTGTAGATTCCCGTACAATGCCTCTGTCTTTCTGCTCCTTTCTCCAAAAACTGACACCTTACTCCTAGCCGTGAGAACCTGCATTTAATGTTCATATTTGTCCCTTGCGTCATCATGCCCACATTTGGCCCTAACAAAAATTGACTCCCACGCACGCCAAATGCATCTGCTCCTGGGCAGGACATAGGACCACAACTGGGCCCGACTACTCTTTCACTTTTGTCTACAGATAGATGCTCGCTCCGTCGTCCTTTCTTTCTTTCTATGGCTCAAGTGGCCCGCGCACAAATTAGACTGTCTCTGATTGTCTTTTCCCAGCGCTGACCACTTGAGGATCTCCGCTGCCTCTGAGGCAGAGACGCATGGTAAACGCGTACTACTACGCACGCACTTTCTTGTGGCCAGTGGGAAGAAAATGGGAAAACAGCAACAACAAAATTGGAACATTTGTCTAAGAAAACACGAACGGGAACGGGAACAGGAACGGGCAACAACAAGTACATTGGCGACACTTGAACCGTTCGACAAAGCCCACAGACAATTTTCCTCTCATTTTTTTTGTCACAATGGCCATTCCCACGATACTCTCCTTCGGCTAGCCCCTGGCACTGACTCTGTCTGGGCACGGAATGGGGTAGGGGAATGGGACTGGGTCTTGGTCTTGGTCTTGGGCTATCTATCGGCCGCACAATGCCTGCAATTTCAGATGGCATGGCAGTGCAAGTGCAGAAACTGGAGATCTTTCGCATGAGTCTGGGACTGGGACTGGGTCTCGGTCTCTCCACAGCCGAACATAACTCATGCTCTTCACTATCCGATCCAATCCGAGTCGGAGACGGAGACGGGCCCGTGTACACTTGATATCCTGGCGTGTTTACTTTTACAATACTCTTTCTTCGTCTGTCGTAGTTTGCTGTCTATTTTATTATTATTATTACTTGGGCACCGCACCGATTCTTTCCTAAGGTGACTTTGGGAAAATATCTTGGCACACACACTGGGCTGTGTTGGTCTTTGGCTTGGCCAAGTGACAGCATCGTTTATGGGCAGGGACGGCAGGTCATTTATCTTCTTTTCTACGACTGCGCAATTTGCTCTCGTATTGCTATTGCAGTGGAAAGAACCGTTCCTTAACGTTTCCCGATCCTCAATTTGCACGTGCATTGATCTCGATTCGAAGGGAGAGGGAGATTTATGGGTCTGCCAAAATGGGAATGCCATGAAATCGTTCTGGGAAATGATAATTGATCATGAATTTTTAATGAGCTACAAGGAAGATGATTAAAATTCTCTTGGTACAACAAAAGATATTTTTGGAACATTTCAATACATTTTTTACACTTCAACTATAATTTTTTGCAAAAGATATCCGAGATTTCAGAATGTGCTCGAAAACTGTTGCATACTTCCGAGGGTCATATCTTGAACAATCGGAAAGCGTATTTTTTGTTGAAATATTATTCAGTTTTTTTCGATGGAATTCGTGTTCTTGGGCTTTGAACTTTGAAATAATCCATATCACTGGGATATGATCGCCTCCCAAACTCTTTTCTTCTCAGATCTATCACGATTAACCCTAAATCCTCCTAGACTCTATCGTGCTCCACAGCATCCTACTCCACAACATCCTCCTCAACCCTATACCCCATCAACTCTTTCTTCCCGCCAACAAAAAACACTATGCTCCTGTATACAATTGCTCTGTTCCCAGAATTTCGACTACAACAACTCGAACTTCCTCTGGAAATGGTACACAGCCTCCTCCCACATCCCGACTTCGAACTAATCTGAATGCTCGTGATCGGCCCCGTATGTTGTGAACATGCCCCAAAACGATGATCGGTGGCCCAACTCCAACTCCTGTGCTACCCCCGCCCCACCCCCAACCCTTTCTGCCAGAACATAAACCATACGAAGACTTCCTCATTTCCGTTCTGTTTTCTGCTCTCTGCTGCTGTCGTGCTCGTTCTTGTTCGGTTGTGGGGGTAAAAATATATTTTCAATTTTGCCAGAACATTAATCATAAGTGTCTTGCGCTCGTCGTCGTCGTCAAAGCCCCCCTCCCCCCCAAATTGATGCTGGCTCCAGATTCAGAGACGGAGCCAGACTTCATGCGAGAGAGAGAACCCCTTTTTGAAGGCCAGGCGACATCTAATATTGGAGACATTTGTGTCCCCCACACTTGGGCTCTTTCTCTATGTCTCTCCCTTTCTCTATCTCTCTACTTCATTCGCCCTGTCTGCTTTTCAATTACTTGGTTTTTATTGCCTTGACTTCAAGTCTGAAAGTTGACACTCTATCGTGCCTCTCTCTCTCTCTCTATATCTCTCTCTCCCTCTCCCTACGTGTCTGCGAGTGTGTGGGGGATCTCTCCTCCAATTCTCTCTATCTCTGGTTTTTGTTTTCTCTGGCTGTGTGTTGGTGCCACACCGACAGCAAAAATACGTTATGCTCATTTATGTTGCGCCTTCAAGGGGTCGGGGCACACCACAGACACACACACACACACACACCTATAAATGCTCGTCGTATGCAGAGAGTGCTGCCTCAATGTTGCTCGCGCGCGCGTTGAGACACGTTCTCCCTTTCTCTGGCTCGCTCACACACAGCCAGTCGCTCTCTTTCTCTCTCTCAGTGCGAGACTCGATATTCTCGATGTTTCTCCCTCTCTTTGAGACTTATTCCCGCTCAACAGCCTCAAAGTCGTCGAGGCCGTGCGGCAGGCAAGCAGGCGGGCAGGCTCGCGAGGGGAGTTTCACTGAGAATGTGCCCATATCGCATTTTATCAAACATAAACACACACTCACAAACACTCGCCTCGCCTCGTCTCACTCTCCACTCTCTCTCCCTGTTTTTCTCTCCTATATACTCTATACATATTTCTCTCTCTCTCTATCTCTCTCTCTGTCTATCTATCTGCTCGGCAGATTTTCGTAACGGACAAATACTTTTTTTCTTATGCACTTCGCTGTCGAACCCGCCAGCCCCTTGGCCCATGCACATGCCCCCTGCCCCCTGCCCAGGCCCCTGGCCTAACCGCCTCAACAGCTAAAAACAGAAAAAAGAATTAAGAATTTGTTGAGCCACACTCTCCTTCTCTCTCCCTCCCTCTCGCTCGGGGCCCCCTTTTGCATAATGTTTCGCTCATTGAGCGGGAGTTTTTTTTTATGGTTCATGGCGCGGGTTAACAGCCGGGGACCGATGTGGCAGGGCCTGCCCTGATGGTCCTACGAAACCCGGGGGCGGTTAAGATAGATATAGAACAGGAAAATTGTAGGAATAATAGAAAATCAATATGTCCCAGATCCGACGTTGGTCTGGAATGGAGAAATATAGATACTTGCCAACGAGAAACCCCCATATCGACCAAGACCAACATCCGACATCGACCTGGTGGTCCTACGAAACCTGGGTGGAGCCGTTTCCCAGGACAATAATTCTGCAATTGTAACACCTCGAAAGGGGGACAGGGACATACCAGCAAGTGACACACAATGGCAATAGAAACGGCGTTATTAGGGTCCATTTGTGAGGATCATAATGGGAAGGACCCCATTTCGTATAGCCCGTCCTGGCCCAGCACTTTGTCATTGTTTGGCGAGCGTGAGATCAGCACACGGCAGCAGCACCAGCAGCAGGTACGATCGATCCCAAGGATCACATCGCCCACTCGCCACGCTCGTGCAGCTGGAAAAATGATGGTGCAATCCGACTTCGATTCCCATAGCCATCATTATCCACCCATCCTTCCGCAGCAGCAGCACTTGATGATTTGCCGAGCCTTTGTTGGATTCGAAAATCAGGACAAAGGGCACCAGCTCACCGGCAATGCCAGCAACAAGTTAGGGTATTAGACTGGTCCACCAACACACACAGCTAAAAAACCGAAGGGAGTCAGTAGTGGTACGAGGTAACAACAAAAGTCAAACAGGTTTAGCTACACTTCAGCCAAGTCAAGACGGAGGACAGGTCCGTCCCCTACTGGCAACCAAAGCCAAAGCCACACCACAGTAACGTCCCATTTTCCCATAACGATGTCGCCAACAACAATTTCCATCAGAATCCGAATCAGCATCGGTTTCGGTTCGTCTCAGGATTGGGATTGGGACTGGGACTGGGATTGGGTTGTGTGTGTGTGTGTGTGTGTTTGTAACAGCTGATTGAACAGAAATTTTCCCAGCACTTCTCGACCGAGCTCTCAGCTGATGTCCCCCCCAAGATGTCTCAAGATCCTGCAGCAACGGCTTTTGAGGTTCACTTGTTGTTTGCTTAACAGGACAGAATGGAACGGGATGGGATGGGATGGTATACAGGGACAAGACGATGGGAAGACACACAACACAGCACCGCAGGACGGCGGCGACGGCGACAGGAACACAAAAATGTCAAACTGTCTGTCCAACAAGGGATATCTCTAACTAGCCGTAAAAAAAGTATCTTTCTGCCGTTGTTGCACTTTATTTGGAGTGTCAACGGCTAAGCAAAGTGCACAACAGGATATTTGTATGCTGTCCAAAGATCCTTTTGCACTTCTCCCCCCGTCCTCTCAGTCTCGGTCTCGGGTCTACAAGTACATATCTCTCAGTCCATTAATTGACCAACGCATTGGCAATGATGAGAAAATTGTGCGACTCAAGTGTCCGGCATTCAAGTGCCGCGCTTAGATTTGTCTACCGATAGCCGCATCCTTAGGCCAGGATCACTTTCCCCTACTCAATGGGTATCGAATGTCAGCCCAACTACTATCTCCTCCTCCTCCTCCTTCCCATATCCATATAACTGTCACCGGAGGTCCAGAAGGAGAACCTCTCAATGCTCACGGCGCTTAGGCTGAGGACTTTTTGCGGTGGTCGTCGGTGGGTTCGTTTTCCACGAAACCAAAAATCCGGGATTGCGCAAGGATGTGCGGCAACACCCAGTCCAAGAGTCCCTGAACGGTTAGTCACAGGTGCCACACCCCTCCGAAAGAGCCCGAGAATTTCCCGCTAAACCAAACACTTGACGAGGCAAATACACGAACCGATATGAAAATCGCAACGTGAACATAACAGTCCCTTGTTCCGCCCTCCCTCAGGTCCTACCGATCCTCATCCGATCCTCGACTTGAACTGACAGCCAAGTGGACGTGTATATACTCGAACATCGATTATGTAAGGCAAGCCTTGACCAAACCATTTCGCAGCCTCTTCAAGCGTATTGGATTACATGCAACCAAATGTCACTTCGGTTCTACTTATGGGTTTCTGCGGTCAATCGCCCTGACAAGCGAACTTTGCTTAACGGCCTCGATGCCTCCAGTTCTTGGGAGATCCTCAGGATGTGGTTACGTGTGGCTTGGGTTTATTTACTTAGGACCAACAAGAGGTTGTCAGGTTTTCAAGACTCCAGAAGTTTGCCAAAAGTTTGCTTAGCCAAGGAAATGACCGAAACTTCCTTCCGGTGAAAGTGAGAACAGGAATCGCCCTGAAGGAAACGGAAGCAACCAAAGGTATGGGAACGCCAAAGGTTATCCCTCTCTCCCTCATTCTGTTTCTCCCCGCTAATACCCATCATCATCAATCAAATCACATCGCTGCTCGAGTCGTCAGGCCTGCCCCAAAAGCAGCCCCAAAACAGACGCCAACTTTTCGCGCCAAAATTGCGTCACACGCCAAAAAGCGATTGGATTGCCTGCACTTTGGCGGTCTTCTCCACACACACACACACTCACTCACAGAACACAATCACAGATACACAGATACATGGAGCCAGGGAACCGAACCACACATAACGATCGTGGCAAACGGCGATAACAAACGGCGATGTACGCGTATGTACTGCCTTCAATACGCGTGCACCAGAAAGATGTCGCGATTGTGGGTGAGACGAGGTCTGGAGGTGGCATATGCCACACAGCCCCAATCGAAATCTCTCGCACACAATGAAACCGACAAGCCGGAAACCAAAAACCAATACCAAAAGCCAGACACAGACACAGAAACTGAGCCAAGCCAAAGCGAAATGCTCAATTTGGTTCTCTAATCACGCAGAGTCTCGCATTGGCGAATTCTTGGAGCCCTCTTCTCTCTGTGGGCATTGCAGTCGCCAGGAAAAAAAAGGAGAGAAAGAAGTTCATGGTCGAGTACTGAACCTGCAAGATACCTACTGTATAGACCAAAGACCAGAACTATCCAAGCACAAACACGAGGAAAAGGGATCAATACTGATACGAGTATCGGGATTGCTGGGAAACTAGAAGGAACGGGATTTGGTCTTTGATAGGTATACAATCACTAGGAAATTGGGAATATTAAAACGCTATAGGTAATCGATGTACAGTAGGAAAGCCAGACATTTCCAGATCGGCTGAACCAGATCTTCCTCTTCCATGCAACTGAATCAATACCATAATCCCCTTTTCCATACCAACTGCCAAGGGTATCAAAAGTTCTTATCTTTCGCATGTCCGGACTCGAGCCAAACCTCTCGGATCCAATCCGTGCTGTTCCGATCCGATCCTTCGTTGGCCCTGCACTTTTGGCTGTTATAAACATTTCGCCGAAAATGTGTCTGGCACGTTAAATGGTTTGGTCAGGTAAGTTTGCAGTTCTAACCAGACAGTGCAGCAGATATACTCCTCATCTGTATGTACGAGTATCTACAACAACAAATACAAATACCATTGATCAATGGCTGTTTAGGTCTTTGATACGTCCGCGGTGTTTGCCGGCATGCATTTTGGTAGTTTTTTGCCTTCTGGGGCTCCTTTTGCTTTGCTTTCGGTTTTCGGTGGATGTCCCATGGAATGCTGTGGCACCAGTTCTCGATATGCTTCAATAAGGAGCTCCAACCAGCAACAACACCATCAAAAGTTCCTGGGAAAAAATGTTGCACAACCTTACTACCTGCCCCTGGACGACGAACGATGGACGATTTGGGGACGAGGAGCAGGAGGACGATGATGACGGCGGCGGCGACGACGATCACGTCCAGCTTCATGCCGCCTCACTCCGCTTAGATTCATTAAGTGAAAAGTTTAAAGGCTCAAATTTTTCGTTCATTCTTTTCAGTTGATTTTTATGACCCGAAGTTTCAAAGGGGGTGGTCGGCATGGGGCGGTGTGGGGCAGGGCTGCTGGTGCTGGTGCTGGTGATGGTGCTCTTCGGACTGTGGAGGTAGAAAGACACATTAGTCCTGAAGGTTTATTACAAATTATGCGTCGCCTTTGCCGTTGCTTTACGTCTGATTATTCTGGTATCGGATCCCTTTTTTTGGGTTGGGTTTGCACTTCAGAGAACTCCGAAAGTCTATAGCACTTGTAGGAATGTCGTGCAAAGATATGTGAACAAATATTGATAAAGAATCTTTAATATGGAAAGATAATCTGCCTAGAACACGTCTCTATCCTCAGAAATATTTACTTTCTTATCCGAATATAAGAATATGAGGAAGATATCTATGGTTCTCCTCAGCTGATTTTTCCAGAATTTTTTGCTTTTCAGAAAACTGCAAATACCTTGAGATACTTTTTAGTGATGAAGGATAAATGCTAATTAAAAAATCTAGAATAGTCGCCATGCAGGGGTCATTGCCAGACTCCCAAGAACCCTAAGAAAGGGTATTAAATACTTCTTTATTCCTGTTTGTCCCTTCTTTTATAATTCAAACCCAAAAGTTTGTGTGCACAAGTATCTGGGAGTCCGTCTGCGATGCTGTCTGTGTGTTTGGGTGTGTGTGTGTGTGAAAGCTCGCTATAAATGTAGACCGCACTGACTGCCTCAATGGGCTCTGACGAGCGCCGATAAGCGACTCGACTCTCGAACACACACACACTCGCACACACTCTGAAGTAATGCCGTATCTGTGTGTGTGTGCGCAGACGGGGGAAAAAGGCGCAAAAAAAGATTTGAGGCAAATATGCAACGCAACTGGTTTATCAACTTGCATTTTGGCGCCAAAATTTCTGCAAATCTTTTTGTTTCCACTCACTCTATGCTTTGCCCGCCCTTCGTGTGTTCCCGTCTCGTTCTCTCTTTCTCTCTCAGATACAGAATGTGTGTCTGTGTGCGTACGAGTATACCCTTTATGCATATAATTTTCGTTTTATTGGACAAAATTAATTGGGCGCCAAGATAGAGGCATTAAAAGCCACTTAAACTTATGGAGCACGCACTAAACTTGATCCGAGGACTTGTCTGGTGAGAGCTTTCTGGACACAAAGATACATTGAAGAAGATACATTGCCCAAAAAGGGGTACCCGAATATCCTGCAGACACTTGCTAATGAAATTGTTCAACATTAAGCCCACACACACACAGAGACACAGAGACACGCAGACATCATCGCAGACGGACACACGTGTGGCTGCTGCGGCTATTCTCTGAGGGCGCATTCCGTTTATAATGCCGTGGCACAGCTTCCTGTCTGATTATTTGCGGTCAGCCTGGGGAAAATTTGCAACAATGTTGAGCCCGAAACCTGGATATCGGGGCACGGAGATTAGGATGTTGTACGTCATCATCATGTGGCCGTCTTTCGGCCTGTCCCTCTCCCGTTTTGGTCCATCCATTTGCCATTTACGGCAGCGTATATCCTTGGTCTTTGTGCAAAAAATAAAAGTAGGAAAAACAAGAGACTGAATAGAGAGATTTCCCTTTTGTGTGGTGTCTATTGCACTTGCTTCCTGTGATTGTGATTCATCTGGCTATAAAGAGATTTCCCTCGGCTACTTTTGGCCAATTAGTGGTTGACTACAGGTCCGGTGGTCGGTGGTCGGTGGTTGGTGGTCGGGGTGGTCTTCGATCGGTCATTGTACCTGCGAAAACCAAACAAATTAAGTGATTAGGATATATGGCAAGATACGCTCGTTCGTTCGCTCGCTCGCTCCCTCCTTATCGAGGGGTTCCGTTTGTGGAGTTTGGATTTTAGCGCGTTTCGCGTTTATTGGATGGTCGGGCGAATAGGGTCGCTCGCCTCATATCGGATCGGATATGAATGTTTCTGTTGGGTCTCTTATGGCTCTTTGTTTTCTCTTTGGTGCCTTTTGTCCAGCGCGGGTCTCCCGTGGGAATATTATCAGAGAGGTTCTGCTTTTTGCACATTTAATATGCGTCGGGCATACGCACACCACTTCCGATCCGAGGGTCTTGGACAACAAGGAGTACTCTCCAGAGCACGTATTCCGAACGAGTGTATGAAATGCATATCTGGGAGCGATTCTATGGGCTCTTTTCTTGGGAAATATAGTGATTGCAGTTCTTCGTTGCGTTATCAAACCTTGAAGCAGGGTGCCAGCCGGAGTTCAACTTGTGCATCCATTTGGGGCAATTACAAGGGACCGGACTGCGACTGGGACTAAATGCTCCCCCAAGCTAGAGTTTTCCCTTTCGATTTTCGTTTTAAGAACATCTAAAAATACTAAAGAGCAAATCAAATGCCCCCATGGCCATCGGCAGCAGCAGCAGCAGCAACACTAAGCCGATGATGGTGCCGGGGCGATACATAGAAAAGATGCAGGACAAGTTCAAGAACCACTCCCCCCCACACCCAAGCACACACACACACACACACACACACACACACATACAGAGAGACAGAGAGAGAGAGAGAGAGGAGAGTGAGATACAGATACAATCACAAGTCGTGCAGTTAGGGGGATAGATACATGGAAAACTCGTATTTCTGCCACCAAGCGAGCAGCGAGCAGCGTGCAGCGAGGCGGAGGCTGCGACTGCAACTGCAACTACAGCACAAGCCGAAAGGTCAATGCATTTAGTTAATGCAACCCAGGCCCAGGCCTCTGTATACTGTATGGGGTGTCTGTGTGTGCTGCTGGGTATCTGTGTGTTTACATTGGAGCCAGTACCCAAGTTGTACTTGGAGCACACAGCCCCCACACAGATGTGCCGCCAAGAGGAGCTATATTAATGCCAGCCCTGGCTGTGCGGATGGATGGACTCCCCCGCCCTTGAATTGCATCTAAGGTTCAAGCAACTCTGCACAGCACACACACACACACACGTACAGATGCATCTGGTAATTGTCGATTGTGGATACAGACGGCTACAAAAACTCTATGTGGGCATCCACAGCATCCACACTCCCAATGAGGAGTTCTATTTTTTAACGGACAAAGACGGGAGTGGGAGACGCAGATCGCCCCCACACATGCAAATTAAACAACTGCGGTAGCGGATTGTGTTTTTAAAAAGTTTTTATTTTACTTCGAACTTCACTGATATAGATTTAAGTAGAGGGTCACAAAGGAATTCCGGGCCAAGGGATTGCGCGATCTTAATATTTAGCTAGACTTTGCGGTGTCGCTGCTGGATCAAGACTGATTTGAACTTTCTGATCTTTGCATCGTTGATCCCTTTCGGGAATCGTTTTTCTATAAACATTTCAATTGATTTCGCCATCCCGAGTATTAGATTTCGTCATCCAAAGAGAGAACTGTAAAAGGCCTAAAGTGCAGGATCTGCAGAAAGCCGGGAGTGAGATTGTTTATGAGAAGCCGGGTGTGGGCAAACATTGGTTTTCCATTTAGGCGAGTGTCAAAGAATGGGATTGCGGCGGGGGCGCTTGAGATTGTACATCTTAGAAATCAATTAGGCGGAGGCCCAAGATTGAAATTGTTTTCGTTTTGGAAAACCAAAGATTGTTTACAACTCGTATAAGAGCTCAATGGAATTGGGTACGTTAACTCCCCCCATTCTTAAATGTTTCGTCCCGATACATTTTGAAGTTCTGATAGAGCTCTAATTTCTTCTGACAGTATTTGAATGTTGCTTTCCACTATTTCTTCTGACGGTATTCTTATTGATTTAATAAGTACAAATTTGGTTAATTTATAGCAGAAGTAAAATAACATTAACAATATCAAAATGATTAAAAATAATGTTGTTAATGGTAAGGCCGTATTACCTAATGTTATAAGGGGATTTAAAATATTAACATTATCAAAAGAAAATTGCTTATCATTTGATTGTATATAATCAACTAATTCAAAATCGCTATATCTATGATGCGATATATATTTTAGAATTTTACCCTTATCATTTATGTGGCTTATATTATTTATTACAATTGTGTTGTTGAATATAAGGAGATACGATCCTAACAAAGTAGTATTGTCTACGATATTTTTGCCTGAAACTAATATGGCACCATCCTGAATGATGTCTATTTCTTTGTTTTTTTTCCCTTTTTTTAGTGCAGTTGGCTTTAAAGCCATTAAGTAAATTGGTGAAACAGGTACTCTTTAAATTTATTTGTGCGTAATTGTTAAAAGTTTCACTTTTAAAATTATTCATTAAATAGTATTTCTCCTTACATTCACAAACTTTTTCACTTATAACTAACATTCCATCATTTTGTGAGATGGCTCTTGCATGGTAAAACTTGCAAATATCTTTAATTTGAGGATATTTTATGTAAATGATTATTAAATCTGCATTTCGAATTATTTTAACCGTTGCAATGTCCAACAGATCAGACAGTTCAACATTATGTTTTTCATGCTTATAAATGTCCTCTATTTCGTTTTTATTTAAAATTTTTGTATTGAAAATGTTTACTTTTAAGAGGGTTATGGTATCAACTAAATTTAGTAGGTCAAAAGTTATTAATTTTAAACGATGCTTTCTCAGTATCGTTTCTTCATTGAAGATGACATTCTTTAATGAATTTGATAGCAATTCAATTTCTTTGAAAAATTTGGAATTTATTACAAATTGTTTATTATTATTTTCAGTTAATTCATTTACTTTATTTTGTATTTTCAAAAAGTCGTCATGATCAGGGCTGCCTGCTATCCATTTCCAAATGGTACCTAATTCATTTATTCCCCTTTCTTTCCGTTTTGGAACTAATTCTGAAATCATTAATTTTAATAGACTTAAGTCCATTGATATTTCCCACTCATCGTCTGAATTAATTGATTTGTTGACATATTTGGATTCTTTATCAATTATCTCTCTATAAAAACTCAAATTAGTAATATGGAAAAGTTCAGCGTATGTTTCATAAGTGTAAACGTCTCTGTCGTCTTTGAGCAATAGATAGTCACTATGCGTATAGTCAATTACTTCCGCAGTCGTCAATATAACAAAAGTCAGTATTAGTATATTCGCATACATTTTCTGGAAAAAATATTTAATATTTGATGTTATCTTTATGTATAATTCTGTTTCTATTGTTGATTATAATTTTATTCGGTCGATTTTCCTTAACTACCTGCTTTTTGTATCGGGATTGAAGTTTATTTCTTTCCCCGAATTTCTTTTCATAGACTACTTCTCCTATTTTATAATCTTTTTCTCTTCTATCTTTGTTATGTATCTTAAGCATTTTGGTCTGAGCTTCCTTAAGTAATATTGGATTATGTTTGTGTTCTATTTTGTTATACAATATGTCATATGGCATTTGATTGGTCGTTGAATGTATCGTCAGGTTATATTTCAGTGCCGCCCTTATTATTATTTCTGAATAATCTGTTAGATTTAGTTCATCCTTGATGCACCGCGCTATTTCTGTTAGTGTGGAATGTACCCTTTCTACCTGACCATTTGAGGTGCTGTGTCTGGGATCAGCATAATAAATAGTTAAGTTACTTCTTTGTATGAATGATCTAAATTGTGCTGAAGTAAAGCTTGGTTCGTTGTCAGTCATTAATGATGTTGCTAACGGAAAGTGTTGTAAAATTACCATTACCTTATTTTCAATGTTTAATTTACTTTGAATTTCCTTGACCACCAAGTATTTGGAATAAGAATCTATACAAGTTATGAATGTTAGGTTTTGGGCATAGTATATGTCTAAGTGTAATTGATCTCCTTCTTTTGCTGGAATGGGAGCTTCCCCAATTGGAATTTTTACAGGGTGTCTCCGATATTTGTTTTTGTTACAGATCTCACAATTTTTTATATATTCTTTTAATTTTTTGTGCAGGTTTGGCCAATAATACAGCTTAGTTATTTGTTTGTAATTTTCGTCTAGTCCTCTATGGGCTCTGCAATGTGTTTCTTCTATAATTATAGCTTTATCTTCTGAATTTACTACATCTTGGAGGAACTTTCTTGTGAAGAGAAATTTATTTATGAAGTTTTCCTTTAGCTTATTTTGGATAAGGTATAAATCTTCTAAAGTGCAGTGTATTCCTGTGGTTAAGTGAGGCTGAATAAATTCTTTTAAAATGATTAGCAGATTGTCAACCGTATCAAATTCAATAATATGTCGGGTATTTTCATAAACTCTTACTAACTCATGAACTGTGAATCTCCCTTGCGCTAATAGTAGCTGCTGTTTAAATTGGTTTAGAGGCTTGCTAGTCTCTTGAATGACGTTTTCGAAACTACTCTCTGCTGAATGCTGAGTATTTATGTCTGATTCTGATTCTGTCTGGTCGACATCACTATCTGTCATATGATTTATTTTAATCCGAGATAACGCGTCCGCTACTACGTTAGTTGAGCCTGGCTTATAAATGATTTTTGGTGTGAAACTTTCTATGAAGTAATACCAACGTTTCATTTCAACATTTGGATTTTTTTGCGACATTGCAAAGGACAAAGGTTGGTGATCTGTATGTATTTCAATTCCACTCACTCCGTATAAATAATTTCGCAAATTTTTTAATGCCCATACAATAGCTAATAATTCTTTTTTATTAGTAGCATATAATTGCTCGGTTTTACTTAAAGTTTTAGAAATAAATGTTATGGGATTCCCATCTTGCGACAAAACTGCACCTATTGCTATGTCCGATGCATCTATGGTTAATGTGAATTTTTTATTGTAATCTGGTTGTACTAATTCAATATGTGCTATTAAACTGTCCTTTAAATTATTAAATGCTCCAATTGCTGGTTCATCCAGCTGTATTAATGCTTTCTTGGATGCCCTTCGTGAAACTTTCCCATTTACTCCGCTCAGATATTTTGTTAAAGGTTTGGCAATTGTGGCATAATTTCGGACAAATTTTCTGTAATACCCTGTTAGTCCTAAGAAGCTACGTAGCTCTCTGATATTTTTAGGAATTGGATAGTTTTGTATTGTGGAGATTTTGTCTGGATCTGTTTTAATGATATTTTGGGAAACAATGTATCCCAGAAATTTGGTTTCCAATTGAAAGAATTTAGACTTTTCAAGTGAAATTTTCATGTTAGCGTTTTGCAATATCTGAATTATATGAATTAGATCTTTATAATGTTGTTCTATAGTTTTTGAAAATATTATTATATCGTCCATATAAACGTGACAAGTTTTCCCAACTTGTTCTCTAAGTATATCGTCCATTGCCCTTTGGAAAATTCTGGGAGCGTTCGTCAATCCCATAGGCATTCTTAGAAATTCATATTTGCCGTTATTTATGGAAAAAGATGTTTTTTCAATATCTGATTCCCTCATTAAAATCTGATAGAAACCTGACTCTAAGTCAATGGCCGAGAAATATTTTGCTTTACCTAAATTGGCAAGGATTACTGAAGGATCTTGCATAGGGTATCTATCCGGTATAGTGTTTTCATTAAGTTTCTTAAAGTCTATTACTAATCTATGCTTAGGAGTTCCGTCCTCATTTACTCCCTTCTTTGGTACTACTATTACCGGTGAATTATATGGGCTTTTACTAGGTCTGATTATACCTTCATCTAACATTTTACTTATTTCGTTATTAACGAAATCGTTAACCGAATAAGCGTATGGATACTGCTTGCCATATACCGGTCTATCGTGTTCAGTGTTAATCTCTCCTTTTATATCCGTTCTGAACGGTAACTGTAAATTTATATTGGCATGGTCTTCTTCGATGATAGATACCATTTTCTCTCTGAGATTTTCTAAATTGTCCTCTTTGTAGGTTATTGTGTTATACAATTTCATTTTTTTCAATTCAGAATTTGCATAATTTTGAATGTCGGATATTTCTACGACGGCGCGTTCAGGATTTTTGCATCCCAAACTTTTAAATTGTTTATTGTCGGATAATTCAACGACGGCGTGTTCAGGATTCTTTAATCCCAAACTATTCGAACTTTTAGTGTCGGATAATTCAACGACGGCGTGCTCAGGATATTTTAATCCCAAACTATTAAAACTTTGGATGTCGGATAATTCAACGACGGCGGGCTCAGGATATTTGAATCCCAAACTATTGACGGATAATTCTTCGTCGGCGTGCTCAGGATTTTTTGATCCCAAGCTATATAAACTTCCTTCTACCTTTACTGAATCGCTTTTCATTTCTTTTTCTTCTTCAAAATATTTTTTTATTATATATTCCTTCAACGGAAGGATGGTTTTTCCTTCTATAAAGGTTAATTTGTTTAAAGAAAGGACCTCGTCATATATTAGTTTCTCCTCATTGTCTTTATAACTTAAAGTCCCCTTTCCTGTATCAATAACCGCTCCGATTTTCTTTAATAGGTTAAATCCTATTAGTAAATCTGCCTCCATTCCATCTATTTCATAAAACACTTGCTTTGTGTTGAAAATTGTTATATTATGGAAATATTTAATTATTGAAAACCCATTCACTGTAGCAACTTTCTTATAGATTGGTAATTCATTTTTATTGTCGTAAATTCCTTTTTTTATATAACAGGAAGTTGCTCCCGTATCTATCAAAACTTTTAATTCTCTGTTTATTTTTTTGTCTACTCTTTTTAGGTAGGGCAGACCTACTTCGGGGGCTGATCTAAAAAATGATCCTCCTCAATGTTATTTATCCTCATTGCTTTATTAGCCGGTTGTTCCGACATTTCGTTTAGTTTTCGTTTCTGCGCTGGATTGTCGTTAGACTGATTATTCGGGACTACGTTTGCCCTAAAATGCTGGGCTTGGCTATAATTGTTATTATTTCTCCTAAAATAACCGTTAGTATTCTCCCGATAATTTCTATTGTTATTATTTCCCCTGAATTGATTGCTGTTCTGTCGGTTCCGGATTTGTATAGATTCGTCTACCTCCATTGGTTCTGGGGCCTGATTTTGTTGTCTATTACCCAAGAAATAGGGTTGTCCCCAAGACATGTTATTCCTCTGCAAATCCCTTTTTTGGTCGAATGGTGAACTGTTAGTCCTAGGTTGTCGTTGGTTGAATCTTAAGGTATTAAAATTATTATTCCCTGAATTTCTGGGACCGCTGAATTGGTAGGCAAATTGGGCCCGAATGTTATTAGATTGCAATTCCTGTACCTTTGCTAAGGCATTCGGTAAATCTGGGGGATTCAATGAAAATAGGATTTCAGCAATGCCGCCGTTTAGGCCAGTGACAAAAATGCGTAAGGCATTGTCTCTAATTTTTTATTTGATTCCTTGGTGATCTC
Organism: Drosophila persimilis; assembly: GCF_003286085.1. Classification (NCBI taxonomy): domain Eukaryota; kingdom Metazoa; phylum Arthropoda; class Insecta; order Diptera; family Drosophilidae; genus Drosophila; species Drosophila persimilis. Next base: position 22,530 of record NW_020825310.1, on the reverse strand, counting down.
ACTGTCCTTTCCGTGAGTCATTATTGTCTTATTTATTAACAAGGTCATTTTCTTGTTAACCTCGTTATAGAAATCTATAATTGAAAGGTTCCCTTGTCGGAGAACGCTTAATTCCTGTTCTATTATGTAAATAGGTCTCTTGTCACTGTAAACAAAGTCAAGCCGTGAAAGTATGGCATCAAAATTTAGAACTGTCCCGTGGTTGGTCAGTGCGTCATGTGCTGGTCCTGTTATTTTGTTTCTCAAAATTGTTAATGCAATATAATATTGCTTACTTCCTTTCTTATATAACTTCACTGCAGTTTCTGCAGCTTCCCTCCATCCTACATATTGGTTTAATCCACCATTAAAAATTGGTAGGGATTCTATTACCTTCAATGTGGTGTCGTCTCTTATTGTCTCGTCTATTGTTTCTGCCTGATAATCCGATACCTGATCGGATTTAGTTTCTATTTGCTGTTTTAAATTTACAATTTGCTCTTGTACTTGTGAAATTTGAAGTGCTATCAATTGTTTGACCAGATCTGCTGTGAGATCGGTCCTTGCTTGAGAGTTAATCATTTTTAGTTTTTCAAAATCTAAAGTTAGCTGATCCACTTTTAATTTTTCTTATATGTTAGTTTTTATAATCTTATATATCCTAATTGAACTTATATATTTATTAATACAACTCTTGCTCACGAAATATCCGGTAGGGGTCGTCCTTCTTAGTTTGGCAGATCTTCGAACGGGTCTTCCTTCTTAAATTTCTTTGCTCAGCTGGGTCTTCTGGGGGTCTTCCTTCTTTGGCTTCGCTGATCGTTTCACTTTCTTTGTATTTTGGTTTTGTCGGTTTTGTTGGTTTTGTTTTTTTAAAAACTTTGGGTTTCTTTGGTTTTTTTTGTATTTACGAATTGCCTTGATTAGCTTTTTGTTTTATTTGTATTTTGCGTTGTATTTGTATTTGTATTTGTATTTGTATTTGTATTTGTATTTGTATTTGTTTTTGCACACCCTAAGCTCCGGTTTGTTTCCTTTTTATCTCACTTTTTTTTATCTATATCACACAGTCACTCCGCGTTTTTAATTTTGAAGGATTTATTCCATTAATTAATTGTCCTTCGGGTTTCGGCACGACGCAACACTTTTATCATTCGGTGCTTTTTAGACAACGTCGCCCCACGTTGGGCGCCAATTAAACAACTGCGGTAGCGGATTGTGTTTTTAAAAAGTTTTTATTTTACTTCGAACTTCACTGATATAGATTTAAGTAGAGGGTCACAAAGGAATTCCGGGCCAAGGGATTGCGCGATCTTAATATTTAGCTAGACTTTGCGGTGTCGCTGCTGGATCAAGACTGATTTGAACTTTCTGATCTTTGCATCGTTGATCCCTTTCGGGAATCGTTTTTCTATAAACATTTCAATTGATTTCGCCATCCCGAGTATTAGATTTCGTCATCCAAAGAGAGAACTGTAAAAGGCCTAAAGTGCAGGATCTGCAGAAAGCCGGGAGTGAGATTGTTTATGAGAAGCCGGGTGTGGGCAAACATTGGTTTTCCATTTAGGCGAGTGTCAAAGAATGGGATTGCGGCGGGGGCGCTTGAGATTGTACATCTTAGAAATCAATTAGGCGGAGGCCCAAGATTGAAATTGTTTTCGTTTTGGAAAACCAAAGATTGTTTACAACTCGTATAAGAGCTCAATGGAATTGGGTACGTTAACTTGCACAGATACTCGTATCGATATAGATACACCCACAGACAGCCGGCAAACATTGTTGTCAACACAAATAAACATCATCATTATCATAAGCATCCAATACTCACTCGTATTTGGGGAGGCATGATATGGGTCTCCGCCAAAAAAGATACACAAAAACGGAAAAAAGTAAACCAAATAGCAGAGAAATCAACGCTTTCAGAATATTCCCACAGTCCTGCGGCTTAAGAAAATTTTGCTACACTAAAAATTAGAGAAAACAACAGAGAAACAGAGAATCAGAGAATCAGCGAACCCAGCAACAGCAGGCAGGCAGTCAGGCAGAGGCAGGCAGGCAGGCCGTTTGGACCGGACCCAGATCAGGCAAGATCTATAAACGCCGATTGGCAAATATTTAATATGCTGCGTAAACTTTAAACAACTTGACAATTTCACACTCGTCCGTGAAGATCGGGCAGCCGAAACAGCCTACACACAGATGGCCAGCCATCTCTTTCCCACTCCTGCGGCTGCCGCTCTGCTGCTGCGGCTCTGCTGCTGCTGCTGCTGTCGTTTTATGATCTTCAAATATGCATGTCTCCACACAGCCTCTGGTCCTTCCTCCCTTCCTCGCTGCCTCATCGACTTGTTGGCTTTGTCGAGCCCTTGGCCCGTCTCGTCGCGTCTTGACGTGCCCCTGCCCCTGCCCCACGGTCTCAGCGGTTTCTGTGTGTTCTACAACAAAGTAACAGCCAGGGCAACAACTACAAATACATTGCGCGACTCTTGCGAAAAAAAAAGACAAAGATCAGGGAGCAAAGTATCTACAGTGGGCCGATGGTGGCAATACCCTCGAAAAAGGAACGTTTCTGCCAAGGAATGGTCTTGGAATTGGAAATATAAAGAATAATTTTACTTAAATCATTGAGATTCAGTTCAATTATTATCCAACCGATACTTCTTATATCAGTTGACAAATCAGATGTTATTATATGATGGGAAGTGTGCTTCCTTTGCAACTTTTCAAACATCTAAGCCCAATAATACTACCCTCCTAAAGAGTATTCTGTTCTGCTCCATAATGGAGCAATCTCTTTGCTGATGTTCATTTTCCTCCTGCCCCATTCCTTGCTCCTCCCTTTTTTGTTCGTGTTGTATTTTCATAATTTTTTGCATATTCAAAATAACTTTGGCGCAAAACAGACATCGGACACACATCCCTACACGGCGTATGACTGACGGCGCTGAGCGTTTCCGTTTGTCAGCTGGTTGCGGTCTGGATAGGGGACTCTGCGATGCTCTGGGATGCTGGGACACTGGATGCTGTCACAGCTTGGGGTAGACATTCCACTTGGCTGTGGCTCTGGCTCTGGGTTTGACTTGACTTTGCATTCGCAGAATACACGATCGTTTAGCCACGGAGTAACACAAGCACAAACAATCGTTTTAGCGGAAAGAAAGAAGGCCTGCCCCATGCGTCAAATGCTCTTCACACTTCGCCTAGGCGCTAGTGCCCTTCCTTCTATGGCCCTTACTCCCCCCCGCAGCCCCGAATCTTCCAGTTCGAGTTTGAGTCTGAGTTCGGGTTCAAGTTTTCAGTTTCATTCATGTTTCTGTTTATTTTCTTAAAGCGTGAAGTTTTGTGCCGACCGGGCATGGGATGCTCGCATGGGTGGCCGCATGGAATGTGTGTGCTGTTCGTTCAGATAAGTCCCAGTACTCGTATTAGTCACTTCAAATAACGGAAAACTATTCATACAAATTTTCTCAGTATCAGCAAATATTTTGCTTAAGCAAAGTTCAAGATATAAGAGTTATACGGAAGAGATTCGCAGATAATTTTAAGAGTTTCTTATGAATGCAGTTCGGCAGAACGAGAAACTCGTACAGCAAAGTATTTATATAGAATAAGTTTAAGAAATTACAGATAAATTATTGTTATAATTGTTTCTTATCAAACGCTTTCCCAGACAAACTGAAGATTCAAAGTACTATCACTATCATTTATCGCCATCCTAATTAGTCTCAACGAAATCTTTAACAAGAATATCATCTCTACATCCTCTCACAATAAATTAATTAGCACTTGCAGAAGAGTTCAAAGGCCACACGGAACGCACTCTCATGTGATCCAAGTGCCAAACTCCGTCCCTCTCTTGCAATTCCAATTGCAATTGCACTTTGTATCTATAACTGCATCGCACACGTACTCGTATCCGTGCCAGGCAATCCATGCAGTCCATCCATCTGTGTCGTTAAGTACACTCGAAAGTCACGAAGCATTAAAGATGCAAACAAGCTGAATGAATGGCGGCAAGAACAACAAGAACAACAAGAACAACGGCGAAAATACATAAATACAAAGTGACTACAGTTTGTTTTCATTTAAATTGAAATTGAAGTCCACACAGAGGTCCAGTCCTGCTGCAAGTTGGAGCTGGTCCGACGGCCCCAGGCTGTAGGCCACAGGCGTCCCGAGCGAGCCGCTCCAGCCGCAGACTCATTGCAAATATTGCCCCGACTCTGAGTGCTGACTCCGACTCCAACTACAAGTACGACTCCAGCCGCAACTCCAACTTGGGACCCAGACGGAGATGATTTTCATTGTTTTGTTTCGCTGTAATTCTCGCGCTTTGAAAATTGCATTACAAACAGAGGCACAGCCCCGGAGAGGAGCAGAGGATCAGAAGAGCAAAAAAGCAAAGCAGAACAAGAGCAGGCAACGAGAACAAAGTATCCGCTGGGAGCTCTCCGGCCCCCCGACCCGACCAAGTGACGGGGGACAAGATGCTGGGGGACACAAGAGCGTGTTGCAATGTCTCACAACATGCCACGCACTATGCTTCTTCTGTACGATCAGCCGGGGCACGCTGCAGAGGAACGAGAGAACCAGAGAAGGAACTTCAAAACCCCAAGCCGAAGGTTGAATAATCTTTAAAAATCGATCTTCGGTATAGGATGGTTGGAAGGAATTCTAGGTATATCAAATCATGATCTATATTCAATGTTTCGATTTGTTTTTAGCTTTTATTGTGTCCAAAATACAGCTTTAATAATATTTCAAGGGATTACTTACTATTTGAAGACATCCTTCATTTATATCGAGGGTATTCTTAATTTTCGGTTAGGGTATAAAGAGCTTTTCGCTGTCCCCAGTCAAAGTGCGTCTCGCACCAATTCGCACTGCTGTTGATGATGTCGTTCTCTGTCCGATAATCATGCCAATGATGATGATCTCCAGTCGGGTTTCGACTGGCGGTAATGATGCTGCCTTGCCTCCCAGCCGCTTCAGGGTACCCTCTTCTCCACCAATTGAACCCAACCCCAGCCCAAACCATCCCATCTCATAATTATAATTACGCCCCGGCACCAGCACCAGCACCAGCACCGACAGAAGAAGGGTAGGGTCTCTCTCCCTCTCTCTCTCTCTCTCTCTCTCTCTGCGAACGAGTTGAAGACTGTTCTTCCCCGGGTTCCGCATTGGGAAACTTGATGAAGCACTGGAATTCGCTTTGCAAATAACAAGCAATTGTCGTTGTCAATGTTCGTTTCCGTTTAGTTCACTCTGTGCTTGTGGCTTCCAATGGAGTGGAGTGGAGTGGAGTAGAGTGGAGTGGAGGAGCAACCTCTTGGGTTGCGTGTTAGGCTCTGGGGCACTTCTCCTCCGTAATACGCATTTTCTGTGAATGATTCTCTTCCCCTCTGTGTCGCCAGTTATTTGCTAATGGGCGCTAATTGAGTTTAAAATGCGACTAAAAGGATATATCTTCTTTTTTTCCCCGGTTTCCTTCAGGGTGGGAAGGTGGACTAACGGTAGCCCCCATTTGAGGCTGCGAATGCCGCACGCATCTCCGAAAATGAAATTTAACAAAAGTCAAGATCGAAAGCCGCAAAATTACAACTCGGAAAGACTCGGAAGACTCTGCAGCTGTCGTTCATTTGGAGATCTCACACTCCCTCTCTCCACATCTCTCGGGGGATCTCGAAATAAGTGACTGTTGATGGGCATTATGCCGGAGGATCGCCCCAATTTGCCGCAGTGCTGACAAACAGCTCACAATTTCGTTACATGACAATACAGCAAACGCCCCCAGAAAACACAACCAAAACAGTTTTCAAGATCAGTTCTATATATAGAGATTCGATGGCCATATCTCCGGAGGAGCCTGAAGGTGGGGTAAGTAAGCCACTTCCGGTTTTGGCGCGTGCTCAGAACCCACTCCAAGGAAACGAAACAATTGAGGAGAAATGTCTGCCTGCTGCCTGAAAACTTGAAATGAAAATCAAACTAATTTTGGAACGGAGGAGGGCACAGAGAGAGAGTGAGAGAGAGCCGGGTTTTAATAATAAATTATATAACTTTAATGACGTCACTGACATTTATGGCTCGCACAAAAGTTGGCAAAATAGGTCAAGCCGCGGGATAAATGATGGCGCAGCAACAGCATCCCGAACCGAACAGAACCCCAGCTAATCCTCATTACCCTTTCGTGGCTCTCACTCCTTCTTTCGGCTCAATGACCAAGTAAATCACAAAAGAAAATAAAAATGTCCAAAGAAAGTGTCCACAAAAGGGGACAACAACCCAAAATACAAATACTCGTAAAAGCTGAACCAAAGCCCAAAAGATGAACCGAAGAGATCCCCGATCCCCGATCCCCTGGCTAAGCCTTAGCTGATTTTGAATGCAAATTTCCTCTAGGGTCCATTTGATGGCATTGTCTTGCTAATAGCGCAACTGGGCATTTGCCTCCTTTCTCCTTGCGTTGCACGGTCATTAGCCGCATCCGTGACCCCGTGGCGGACACTCATCCCGCAGATCCTTAGCACCGCGGATGCTATGGTGCTGCAGATGCTATGAAGATGCTGCCGGGGCAGTTTCCCATCATCAAGAGCATCCCTTTCGCCGATCCCCTGTCCGACCACGGGGCAATCAAATGTATCAAACTTCTGTTTGCGCTTGGGATAGAGGCCTGGTTCCGGTCCTGGTCCTTGTCCTTGTCCTGGTCCAGTTTTCAGTTTTATGAAAAGGGGCACTTCATGTAAATTACGAGATCTAACCCTTCCAGCTCTCCGTCCCAGCCTCTCCAGCCCATCCCATTTGCTGATCATTTCGTTTAGCGCTCAAACCATGTAGAAAATTTTATGCTTAATTTTAAGTGTTTTTTGTCCCGGAAAAGCGAAAAAAAATAAAAGAAAAGCAAAGCAAAGCGAACGACCATTGAATGGAAAGTGTCTTAAGCTGCTTTATGGGAATTACGCTCGCCTTTACAGCAGGCCCATGTCAAACCATGGACGGACGGGATCGGGATCGGGATCACAAAGGTCGTTACAGCTTTCTTATAAAAGTGCCACATAAAGCTGTCGGATGGCAGTGATGCCAGTGGCGGCGGGATGCTCCTATTGTGATCTTTTTCGGGGCACAAAAGTAAACAGCAACATAATGGAAAACGCTTTTGTGTAAAAAGAATCTGAAATGGAAATAGAAAACTCTTTTGGAACAAGAAAAAAAAAGGAGATCTTGGCGGTTACAAGTCAATTTCTGTGAGTGAATGGCAGGCACAACACAACCCCCATATAGTAGAACAGACACGCATTCATTATTAGATCTCCACAGAACATGGGAGAACAAAACTTTTATGGCTGTTTCCCATGTCTCAATTAGCCGGCAAAAGCCCTTCGCAAGACCCGAACTCAAGACCAACTACGAATCATCAATTAGTGGAACCAGCGTACACATGCCATTGATGATCTCACAGTCAACCCACTTTCTCGGTCTCAATTCACTTGAAGGAGGAGATCTTAATCGTTGAGCAGAGCCAAAAGAACAGTGCGCCCCCTCTCTGATTACACTAAATCATTGAGAAAACGAAATGAATTTTGAATATGGGAGAAATCTATTAAAAGTGCCCCAGCATAAATTTCAATTTATAACGCCTAGACCTCATAGAGACTGAGGAGAGAGAGAGGGAAAGAAACAGAGACTGATCCCTACTGAGAATGAGGCCACAGAAGAGTACAACGAACCCCCAACGAAACACACATACGAAATTCATAGAAATCCAAAACAGTCCCATAGGCAGGGGAGCAGCAGACAGAACGGGGCACAAGTGCTCAAGCTTACCCCTAGATGATGCTGTGGAAGCCGAAACTTTATGAAACACGGCACTTGAGAAATCCGATAGCTGGATGGATACGAGTACGGGGCACTCCAGATTCTTGAGCTTGATTCGTCGCATTGTTGTCGATTGGGGTCTGAGTTTGGGCTGCTTCTGCTGCTGCTCTACTTTTGGTACCGCGATTGATTATTTACGAGCTGCCGCAAATGGGTTGGACGTCACGTAATATAGCGACAAGCATTTCCGATGATTAATCATAAGTTCCATTGTTCTATCTAGATCGGTGGATGCTCAATGCGCACTTTCCCAGAGGACGGATGGATGAGAGTGTGGCCCAAAGTGCTACCAGCCATCCACATGGTCTTAATTGCGTTTTAAGTAGCTCCAGGAGCCGTACGATGCCGGGGCACAGGTGGCTCCTTGCTCCAGCAGGAAATATTATGTTTGTGTATTTTGTGTATCTGTATCTTGCCTCCCAGATGATGCAAGAGTATGCATGGGTCTGAGAAAAAAAAACTAGTTTCCCGTAGAGCAGGAGCAACAACAGCCACCCCATGCAAATGATGATCGCTGAATTAGTAATGCATTTTGCCCGTTGTTTAACCATGGCTCATAAAGTATTCGGAAATATTCATTAATTTGTGCAGCGACAAGCAGCCTCGCAGCACAGTTTTCCATTTCCCAATCCAATGGGTGCCCGGAGGATATTCAAATGAGATTTTTCCACACCGATTTTTCGCACTCCCAACGCCTGATAAGGGTCTGCGTCTGGGTCTGGTATGGGTCTGGGTCTGGCGGCTGTGGATGGTGATGATGATGATGATTATGCAGCAGCTTTGTGCCAAGGCGTCAAGTAAAAAACTGCATTTGCCAGCATCCCGCCGCCAGACCCTCCCAGAAAACTACACAGCACAACCATCGCTCCAGAGGCAGAGGCAGAGAGAGGAGGAGAAAAAAAAAACATGAGCCTGACGCCTTTGACGGCGTGGCGTGTGAAATCTTTGGGTTTACTTAGAGCTACTCAATGCCAGGGCCCAGCACTGAGATGCGAATGCTGATGGTGTTGGTGCTCCTGCTGCTGCTGGAGGATTGTAGGCCTGTAGATCTGTAGGACGACTGGTGACGCTTGGACTGGGTGAACTGATGCTATTTCTGGCATATCAGCGCTCTGCCAAAAGGAGGGTGAGGTTTTCATTTTTTCATTTGTTTCCCCTTTTGAGAGGGGTGGTCTGGCAGGCTCTGGGTGAGTGACTGGCGCAAGGTTACGAGCATTCGCTGGTGCCCTTCCCCTCCGCTCTCCTGCCCATCCTCTGGATCCTTGGGTAACTCTTTCTTAGCTTTTTCCATGTTTTTCTTGGGATTGCAGCCGCTTGGCTGCATTCGCGGGTAACGGCAATTTGTAGCTCTTGTGGGATTTGGGACTTGGGTTTATGCTGTTCCTTGGGTTGGGTATCATGATCATCGTCATTATGCTGCATAGCGCAGCGCAAACACAATAAACAGTCAAAAGGAATCAAGGTTTCGGCTCCCAGGATTCAACGAAACTTGAATACTCTAAAAACTCAGATCACATGGGGATTTTAAGGATGAAAACGAATGGAACTTTTAAGTCCAATAAGATTGGTTCAGGATATATGCTAAGGTCTAATAATATGTAACGTATTGCATGTCATTCATTGATCTTTAGGTCTTTCAAAAGTCTGAGCAATCTATAGCCATAGAAACCTCGACAAGCGATAGTGCTCACCATCATACCAAGCATCTTAGCGGAGGGGGTTACCCTCTGGGAAGGGTATACGCCCATAAACAAGGAACATAATCAAGCAAACTTTTTCCATTCTTTCTTTCCATTTTTTCTTGACATCTTTTGTACGCAGTTCTCCTTCTTTTTTTTTTGTTCATAAAAATCTTTGGGGTTGATGCATTTTTTTGTTTTTGTTTTTTTGGTTTCGACTGCGCTGCTGCCGCTCCTTATTACAAAACACTTGAAATTTTCAACATGAATTTACCCTTTTTCTTATAATTTATAACATAATTTTTGACTGTTTTTGTTGTTTTTTTTTCCGCAGGCCTATCAATGGCATGCCATGGGGCGGCGCTTTCTTTACATGACAGGGAAAAGGGAGAGACAAGAGGAGGAAAAAAAAAAGGAAAAGACAAGAAAAAAGCATTTTCATTTGAGGGAAAATGTTTTGTTCGAAATGGGATAAAAATTAGCTTAACAAAATGCTTTATTTGGCAGGCCGAAGCGTGTTCGGGCGCAAGAAGTCTCAATAAGAAAAAAATATAAAAAAATACCACAATGGGAGACATTTTTTTCGACGATTTTTTCCCTGTAATAAATGTAAATAAAAGTGCCAGAGGGAAAATAGCTTATGACACTCAATTTGAGATACTTTTTCATGAATTTCTTTTCGCAATAAATATTAATTAGGGTTTATTGCGTTGCAGAGGAATCCGAAAGCTGACATCTGTCTCTGTCATACGTGATTCTGGAATTGGAATTTCTAATTATCCCTTTTGGGATCAAACCCTCCCAAACGCCTTAAATTCAAATTGCAAAATTGCAATTTCCAATTCCAGAAACGCAATAAATTATTCGCCAAAGAATGGGAAAAAAAAAACACGAGAAAATCCCTGGGCCATGCATATGGAAAAATCTTCATTGAAGGGTGCGCATGCGCAGATCTTCAGATCGATTCAAATTCCCAATCGATGGGAATCGGCACCCCAAAGGACCTACTTTTTCCTTACCTAATCTTGGGCAAAAAACCTGAGACAAAGTCTGGGGTTCGTGTTCCGCTTCGGGGTTGGGGTTGTATGCGAAATGATCATTGTTTGCTCGGAAGAGTCCTAGCAAATTGCAAAAATTCGTGACGCACCCAAATCGCGATCCCTTTCCCAAAAGGCGAGAGGCAAGAGGGAGAATAGCAGCATGATATTAACCGTAATGTATGTTCAATAAATATTTGGTAATTAAATAAATAGCAGCTGTGCAGCTTTGATCAGTGCCAAGGGTCGCTTCGATAGAGGGTTGAGCCAGAGTCGAGAATCGAGAGTCGAGAGTGCTACAATTTCACTTTCCTTGATTTCGTCGTGGGATTCCTTTGATACACTGATGGGAACGTTCTCTTGCGGTGAAAGTGGGTCAGTTGTTGGATAGTTCCCTATCTTTTTTTGGGTTGCTTCCAACTTTATGTAAATGTAATTACAATGTTTATTTTCTTGGCTTGTCTCTTCGCGTTGAGCCCTCGATTGCCCCATAATGGGGCATGCTACGGCTTTCGACTAGGTCTTTACTTCTATTCATGAAGTAATACTCTTTTCTAGTTTGATATGAAAGTCATAAATCATATTTGGGAGGAGTTATCGGAAGTACTATCTTGAAATACTTGAAGGACAGCTGCAATTTGTATTTTGTAGGATAGAGAATTCCAAGGAAATTCGAATATGTAGTGGGGGCTTTAGAGGTAGCTTTCAATTCCAGTATCTACCTCGAAAATCCCTCAATGATTTTCTTTCCAAGGCACGCACATCTTTGCCAAGTTCTTTGCCATCACGTGTTCATCGGAGCTCGGTTATGTTCCTCCCCGTTTGACATTTCCCAAATAAAATGTGCGGATTCGGATGTCTCCTGTGACTTTTCCCAATTTTTGCACAATTACCCTACAATCGATGCTTTCTCCGCAAATCAATTGCGAAAAAACACAAACAAAACCCCATGACACATTGCGCTCTGAGGATAGGAGGTAGGTAACCTTACTCTACCTCACCTTGCCTCACCTTGCCACACCCTAAGAATCGCAGGGACCTCAGACAAAGCCAAGGGAAAAGGGTAAGACCAGGAAGGGTTGCGTTGCCTTGGGTTGCCTTCTGAACACGGGTTCTAAGGGGTACACGGCTATATCAAGAACCCAAAAAACCAAAGACGTTTGCTACAAATTTCTATGGGGAGGACAGGGGAAAAAAAACCGACAGACAGACCCCAGCAAAGGGGATTTAATTGCATTTTTTAAGCGCGCGCGCGCTTCTATTGCGAATTCTCAGCTGGCTCTCTCTCGACTCTCGATTCCCGAGTCCCGAGTCTCTCGGTGCTGCTCCGGGCACAGTTGGAACTCGGTTCAGGGATCGATCGATCCATCCATCGATCGGTAGAACTGCGCCGCAATCGGTTAGCAACGCATCGGTGCGCATCCATTGTCATGTTAATGTTGCGAAATGTGAATTTGATTGCCTCCTGCCGTAGATCAATAAACGTCTAATGAGCCCAAGGGAAAGGTGAAAGGGTTCTCGGTCTCTCTCTGGAAGCTAAGCCCATTTGCATTTTCCACCAGCTTTTGCCTGGAATTTTCCGTTTCGTTGGCGCTGAATGGCCGCGTGTGCCACATCCCAGCGTAAGTCTCTCTTGGGGGCTATCCTGATGGGCTTTTCTCATTCAAATCTGGCCCATGTGGAGAGTGCCTCGGCTATGGCCGCAAGGCGTTTTAAGTTGCTTTCTTTTCGGGTAGCAAGTTAATTGGTTTGAAGTTTTACGCAGATTTGCATTTCACCAGGGTACTTTTTCCGATCAACTTTGATTAGGGAAATGAGACGTTGCCAGTTCCCTTTTGTTTGCCATCAAGGTGTTGAGATGTTGGCGGGTGGGCTTTCTTTGGCTTATTAGAGATGAAAGGAGAGCAGGAGAGAGAGTTGCGCTCTATGCAAATCTGCATTGCTGCCAAGAAGGAAGAAGGGAATGTGTGCGCAAGCTGAAATGCTGTAGAACCTGCTAATGAAGCTGGTTTCTCTTTCATCTGACTTGACACTTTCTCTCTAATTGATGTCCCGCCTGGAAGTAGAGTCGGGACCACTTCCTTCCACGCAGACTCCACCAAAACAGGAACGCAGCTTGCCAGAAAGGAAAACCCCCTGTTGGAACAATGCCAAAATAATTAGCTCCTATTGATAGAGAGGGACTCCTCGAACTCCCTGGGCGTGACACGTCACAATATGTCCACACACGCCTCTCTCCCTCACTCTCGGGCACTACCTTCTGGCAAATAAATCTCCAAAGAGAAGGACGAAGAAAGTCAAGCCAACCCAAGGCCTGGAGTCCGTTCCCTTCGATCGGCGAATATATCTTGGCACGGGACAACGGCCCGGGGACTCCTTCTAGATTATCAATGACAACCAGCAGCCGGCATCTAGCATTGTTGCAGCTTCATAATTTTCTTTCCATTTGCCACAGTTTGCCGCAGACGCTGCCACACATCCACTGCTGCAGCAGGGGTATCAGGGGCAGCTGCTGCAACGATGCCAAAGACCTCAAGCAATTGAGGCTCTCCCCCTTAAGGAAGGAAATGTTTCTCTCATTAATGGATAGCTTGTGTGTCTTCCTTAGATCTGGGTCTGCATATATCTCTCTATGTATGTGTCAATGTGTGTTTTTTTGCTATAAAGCGCATTATTTTTGCATATTTTCACACACCCATACACTCGCACACACATGCAAAAAGGAAGAAATGCTCCTTGCAGTTTTTTGATTACTTTTCACATACAATTTTTTATGCTGCCGAGATTTTTGCATTTGCGCGCATTTCTACACCAGAAATAAAAAGCACCACCGGCTGCTGGCTGCTGACTGCTGCTGCTGCTGCTGATACTGATCCTGATCCTTCTCCAGTTCCTTCGCCCGATCCTGATCCTGATGAGGAGGAGAACCCTGGTGTACGTCACCCCATGGGCACAAAGTTTTCATTATGCCATTTCTCCTTCTCCCTAGTTTTTGTGTGTGTGCCAGCCTGTCTGCCTCCCCTTCTTGCCACATACCTTGCTTCCTTCGTTCCTTCTTCATTTGGTTGCTTGCTTGCCTCCTTCCTTCGCTTCGTTGGCTTCCTTGCGTGTGCATTTGCCACATAGCTCGCGCCAAGAAAACGCATATGCCACCTCGATCGCCCATAAGTAATCCTGCTCCTTACACACACACACACACACACACATTCTTATGGAAGGACACAGAGGCATGCAATCGCATTTGGAATGAAGCAAAAATTTAATGAATCGTGGCAAAGGAGCAAAAGGAGGGCCACAACAACAGCAACAGCCAGAGTCAGACCGAGAGCCAGAGGCCAGGGAAAATCTCTCCAAAAGTCTGAGCCAGGGGCGCAGCTGCTCGATGCCAGTTCCTTTGCCCAGGAGGAGGGTTCAACTTGATCCTCGAATTCGACTCGAACTCGTATTAGCAGTAAAGCACCACCAGTACGAGTACCATTACCAGTGGCACAACCAGCACAGCACCATCACCATCACCATCCTCAAGAGCACCAACAACACCACCAACTACCACCCGATCGATCGACTAAGCCCACCACAAGAGTTCCACGGCACAGCTCAAGAGTATTGCCTAGAATATTGATGAGGCTGGCAGTGGAAGAAAACTGGAACTCCTGATACCCCCTTGGACCTAATCTTTTTAAGAGCATAGATGAAAGTCACCTACCTTTGAGGATGGGAAATATGAGACCTTAACATCAAATATTACTGGTTTAAGATCACTAGAAATGTGGGGTCTGAAAAGACTTAAAGATCGCTATCTTTAAAAACATGATTTTTGAAATCTTTCAGCATGGTTTTCGAATTACACTTTTGGCCGAACTTCAAGGAAAATGTGAGCGTTTCTTAGGTAATTATAACACATGATATTATACGTAGATTGTGTTATTCTCATTGCAATCGTCCCCCAAAACTCAGCATAGCCCTAGTTCTCTAAATAATTTTCCTCCACTGTTCATAGGGGGGTTTTTCCTTCCCTTTGAGGGAGGGAAATTGGGGAAATGGAAATGCGAAGGAGAAGACAGTTGCGGACATTTATATGTGGCTCTGGCAGTCGTAAATAAATGGAACTGCCGGCGTGACAATGACCCCAAATGTTATTAATATGCCGCTGAAACAGCAGTTCCGTTAGACTGGAGAGGGGAGTGGAGCGTGAACGAGTGAGTCGGGGTGGAAAATGGGAAGTCGATCCATATGTGGGGCACTTATCTTGCTACTGTCTTAGGTTAGGGTCTGTGTCTGTGTCTGTGTCTGTGTCTGGGCAAAGCAAACAGTTCGTTGAACTTCCTTAGAGCGTGCCACATAGACAGCCGTATCTATATAAACGATAGATACCCCATGCCCGTACCCATAAAAAACGCAGAAAACTTCCCAGAAAAACTATAGCACGTGATAAGCAATAGGGGATTAGATACAGCCCCAGAATTATAGCTATATTTGGATTACCACCATAGAAATGGGTTATAAATGAACAATCCATCGATAGATAGAGAACATTCCTGTACTTGGGAAATAGCAAATATTTTTTCAACATTTCTTTACCCAAGATTATGCGATTGAATGTCATCAAGTTGTTCCATCAATTTGCGGATTATTTAAGGGCTTACCCCTAATGAAACTTCAATGGTTCGAACGTCGAACTTCATTTATTGTTATTGCCTTTAACGGAAAATCCAACTGCAAGCTGCTTAAAGCCTTGAAGCCTGCTTTCATTTGCATAGGAGGGTGCCATATAATTTTCACCTTGAGTCCATTAAGTATTTATGAAAATGTATTGGGGATTGGGGGGACCGCAGGTTAATAATTTCGAATTAAGCACAATTATGCTAAACAAGAATTCAATTGGAGCCCTCCGAGCAACCCTTCCCCCAATAATCGAACTCATTAGCCAACTAACAATCCCCCAATTGACTGTAAAAATAGTGAGCATTTGGGGGTTGGGGTTCCTCCGTTCGGCTTTTAGCTGTGGGGCTTTTAGCCGGGGGGATCACTTACCAAATTTGTCGCCCTGCGATAAGCTACACTCGCACTCGCCCCAGAGAAGGATGATAGTCCGAAGGCACATTAAACGCACAAAATATGGGACAGATGTTTGGCGGAGCGGAGTGGAGTGGCTTGTGCCACGGCCTGGGTACAAATTGAAGGTGTCAGGCTGACTCTGACGCGCGGGCGAAGGAGTAGGAGAGATGCCGGCTGGAAGGACCTCATTATTTGCTGCATTTACCGGATCGCTTCGCTTGGCTGTGTTACAGTTTTGCCTCCTTCAAGAAGGAAGAAACAAGAAACAGGAACAAAAAAAAAAAAAGAAAAACCCCGCGCACTTTGGCACGAGCTACGACGATCAGCTGTGGCACGTTGACATTCAAGGGGGATGAAACTCGGGGCTCTTCTTCCAGGTGGCGGCGTCTAGCTTCCTAGTGGCCCTAGCCCTTAGCCCTTAGCCTCCTGGCAAGTAAAAACTAACCTACCCCTAAGACATTCGCTGTGGCCGTCTTGACGAGTGTCTTGGGCATTCGAGAAATTGTGCAAAATCGATTACAATGATTGCATTTTGGAGACGGAAGAGGGATACTCGGGGGATGGAAGCCCGACCCACGAACCACGAACCTCGAAGCCTAGAAACAAGCGAGGCTGCCGGGCATCAGCATCACTGGGGCAGGACAATAGCCGAGGTGCGCCGGAAGAATAATGGCATAAACATCGAGCCCATTGTCCTGGCGGAGCAGCCGAGCGGAGGGAAAACTGCAAGATGTGCGCCAGGAGCCGGCCGGAGCCCGGTGTTGCACTGATTTTCCTTGCCTCGTCTTTGTTTGCTGCATTGTTGATTTCTTGATTCCGATTCCATTTTCTTCTTCGACAACAACATTTTTGCACAGTTCCTGTCCGTCCGTTTCGTTGGTGACATTGCGCAATGATTACCGTTGTGCGCAGCTAATGTCCTGCCAGTAATTTATATGATTTAGGGGATCTGGATCTGCAGATTGAGCAAAGAGAGAGACTTCCTTGTCTCGTGCCGCTGCCCGGCAGGCCCGGTGTGCCCGACAATGTGTGCTCTGGCTCTGTGGTCAGTTTCTTGCCGTTCTGTTGCACAAATTTGACTATTGTCCTGATGCCCGAATACTCTGCCAGCCATCGCAGCCATCCCAGCCATCCCATCGAGACTGTACCCAGCTGCGCCTCGAGTTTGTTTAGACGGCGGGGGGAGCAAAGCTTTTTGCAGCTGCCCTGCCAGCCGCTCTGATTTATGTCACCCATGTAATCAGAGCACAGACCCCGCACTGATTAAGCTACTCGGTCATTGACTCGACAAGGACATGCAGCACGAGCACGAGCAGGAGCAGGAGCAGGAAGCAGCAGCTGCCACCCGTAGGAGTAGCATCGGAGCATCAGCAGCGAGAGTATCATCAACGGGAAATCAGCCACCGCGCCACCAGCATGAGGCATGAGGCATGAGCCATGAGCCATCATGAGCCATGAGCCTTGCACCTGCCTTGCCTGCTTACAACTTACAACGGGCCCGTGCCATATCCTTGGGGGTTGGCAACCACCCCAAAATATAGAAGCCACCACCACCAACGACACCACGATTAGCACCAGCAGTCCAGCCACCCTCTCGCGCACTCTCGCCTGGCACTCGCAGACAGCCGTTAGATTCACACGCGCATTATCCTGGCGCTGGTTTTGCGCACTGTACTGCTCCCAGGATACCAGCTACGTATGCTGGAGGGTGTACACCCAGGATAAACACCACCACCACCCCATGCCACCAGCAGGAGTACCACTGCTTGGTAACCACCACCATGGCATATCAATTTTGTTTGCCCTGCGGAAATGGCGTTCACTTGTTCTCATTTTTCCAATTCAGAATCCAGGGGGCGAAGCGCCTCATTCAACCTGAATGGTCTCTCGCTCAATATTCCGATTCATATTCCCTTTGCAGCGATTCCCATTTTGCGCAGGACCTAAGCGCACGTGCGCTCTGATCCTGCTGCGCCTGCGCCACACTTTCGCGCTTTTGACTGACAAAAGAATCTGCTGGCGCGCACACACTCACACACACACCCCCTCTGCACAGAGTATCCTGATGCCGGGGCTCTAGCATTTATGTTTGATATCCTGATGCCTGATGCCGGCCCAAACAATGCCACTTCTAATGCAAATACAATCGCATCCTTTCAAAGGACCCCATTGTAAGCGATGCATATTAACAATTTTGTCCTCCATATAAATACATTTTATGCGGGCCCAAAAATATTTGTACGTACAGAACGTAGGATTATAGAGCGTGCCTCTCGATTTCCATGGCAATTTCGAATGGTGAAAATTGTATCCGGCACACGTGCCAAATTGAAAGGATTCCCCCGAAAAATGCAGATCACGGTCCCTGTTCGTTGCCGGTGGGCGTGAGGACAGACACGGCGAGAGAGAAAGTGGCAAATTATACACTTCCATTGAGGATCCGAAAAAGGAAGGAAGGAAGGACGGAAGAAAGAGTTGCTAATTAAGATTTCAAATAATGTAAATAGAATAGTCCTTTCCAAGGCCTCACAGATGTAATATACGATGGATATTGAGAGAGATCTTTAAGCACTCAATTTTCGGTACTACATTCCGATTGTAATTTTAACTGAATATCATTATACCATCTCATTTAGTTTGCTTTGTCTTAAACGAAGTAAACAAACTCAAATTTCAAGCAAAAACATTTCAAGCTAATAAACCCATTCCCATAAATATGATCTACGGAACATTATATATTATATATCCCATAGCACTCACTCAGCAATCAAGAGTCGGCGGCAGGCAATCAGCAGACACAAAACTATTCATATACCACATATACGTACATATATAGTCGTATTCTCGTATACATTTTTAATATCTGAAGACCCCAAAGAAATACCAAAGACGATCCGGTCCGGACCCCAGTTGGAGTTCTGTTCTCAGTGGCAATCCAAAGTCCCAAGTCGCAGACAGACAGAGAGACAGAGAGAGAGAGAGAGACATGTCATGCAAACGAAGTTATTTTTAAGAAATTCAAACCTGCAGTGAGTGAATTATGAGGCAGGCTCTGTCAGGCTATGGACTGATGCTTGGCAGCGACACACACACGCTGGGAACGGACACCAGAGCCAGAGAACGGGTACCACATACAATACTATATGTAGAAATGTAGAAATAGGTGTGATCCAGGGGAGAGGGAGGGCGAGGCACACCTTACGCTGCCGAATGCACAGAACAGGTTGCAGCAACAGAGAGTTCGGGGATCGGATCGCATCGGATCGGATCTGAACAATAGGTAGACAGAACTCACGTACTCATAATCATCGATGTTTCTTCTGTTGTTGTGTTCTGTGCCATGCCTCTCGTTTCTAACATATTTGAAATCTGCGCAATCTGCTTTGGTATGCACGGGGCTTGGGCCTTGGGCATTGGGCCTGTCAATAAGGTTTCCCATCTCTCAGGTTCACTCAGGTTTCTGTTTCTGTTGCTGTTGCTGTAGCTGATGATGATGATGTTGATGTTGATCATGGGCAATGACTAGGAAATATTGCCTTTCCTAAGAAGGATTTGTGTCAGCAAACGTGACTCGAAAGACCAAGTTCCGAGTGGGTTCTCTGTTCTCTGTTCCGTGTGTCTGTGTGTGTGTATTTGATTGCAGATCCTTTTGTATATGCCTATTGTTTGAATAGTTAATTATGGGTTGGATCAGCGGACACTCCTTTCAGACCAAAAGCCGAAAACCTTTTCCACTCTCAGTGGCAGCTCGAGGATTGTTTTAACCATTTTTTACCCATAATTGGGGAATTATTTTCAAATTTTTTTAGAATTTTCATCTACATAGAGTTTGCTGGTGCATGGTGCGTGGGGCGTTGGGCGTGGCTGCATTGACAACTGCTGACAATGACTTCATTTGTGGCAGTCCGGTGCTGACAAGCATCAACAAGCAGAAAGGGAAAAAGACAAGTAGAACCCCCACAGAAATTTGCTCGCAGATTAATATTGCACACATATGGCGAGGATATATGTTTAGGATCCGTTGATGGATCGATCTTTTTCATAAACGTCATTTGGCCATTGTTCCAGAGCCTCACAATGGACGTTGAATGTGTGTGCAATTATCGATATTCCAGCAAAAGATTGCAGAACAACGATCCTCAAATGAGGATCCACGTGGAGATGAGCATGTGATTGCACTTGTAACGCCCTCAATATTTTGCTGGTAGTACTTTCTGCTGCGGTTTTCAGTTCCAAGAGAGGATCATCGCCCACTCAGGGGATCGAAAGTAGAAAATCTGCCATTGATCATTCAATATCCAATACTAATGTTGTCTAGGAATGGAGATGTTTGTTGCCATCTGGTAATGGGAGATTTTTATGAAGAGATCATCGTTGGTAGATCTATTTTTGGGAGAGAAATAAATTACTCAAAGATCATTCAATTAGGTGAAAAATTATGGATCATTCCATTTCCTCGCTGGGATTATCCTTTAAGGTTTCTACCTTTTGCAGACGTTACTTTTGATCTGGTAATTTGATATTTGAGATGATATCGATCATTCAGTGGTATGTTTGGAAAACATAAATAACTTTTAAACCATAAATCATTTTAGTTTTAAATCAGAAATGCATATACCAAAGACATTGATATTTTTCAGTTAAATTTATCAATGAATAAAACGATTATTGACAGATCAGATCCAATAGAATACATATGTCATTGGGATTGATCACAGAATTGCATGAGATTTCTTAGTGCTCTAGATTTCTTCCCAGAAGATCAACTTTCTCCGTTCCAGAACTACCACCACACCTCGGCAACTGCATGAGGAATGGGCAAAAGGCAATTGCAAATCGACAAGGACCATTTGCTGATGTATTCGGGTCGATCTTCGGTGATCTTCAAGTTTTCTTTTCCCACTTTCATCTCACGGTTACGTGGAAATGCACCCATACCCATGTCCATAAATAAAATTTGTATATGCGATTAAATTTGAAATTCGAATCGTAATGCATTTCCACGAGAGACACGAGATACAAGGCTGCCCCTGCCCCTGCCTCTACCTATGCCTCTGCCTGTCAGTCATCCTGCCAGATAGACAGACACGACACTCTCACTCCGTCGATCGCTGGCATCCCTCCTAACCCTCCTGCCTGGTTCGGGGTCGGGGGCATGTGATAGACAAAATCTTGTCATAACTTTGATGTTGTTAGTAAAACAATGCAATTGGCTGTCCCAAGCTGAGACTTGGTTCCTTCCTTCCTTTCTTCCTTCTTGCTTTCCCCCTTCCAAGGCAAGCAAGGTCCTTTACCTTCAGGTCCTCAGACCCATCCTATCCTATACCATCCCGTTCTGTCGTGTCCCACCGTCTGGGAATGGTGCGAAATCTGCTCCTTGCGAGGGGTGCTGCTGCACACAACTTTGGGCAGCTGCCCGCAACTTCTGACTGTGGAGGAGAGTGGGAAAACCGTTTTTGGGTTTCGTCTCTCCTCTGATGATGATTATGCAACCGGCAACCGGCAGCCAGCAACAAACCACGAAGACATCATCGATGGCATCTAATGTGCTGTGTAATTCCTAGAGACATTGAAAAATTACTGGACCAGGACAATCTTTAGATGATTTTGTGACTGATTTCCCTTAACTTACTCGTATTGTAGCCTCTCCGTCATATGTATGTCCGAATTCCGAGAACCACGAAAACTGCGCATTAGGCAAGATGAAGATTAAGATCAGCGCGCATTAGAGTGGATCTCTGGAGAATGACGATGTCCAGTGTTCCCTCTGCCTCAGTCTCTGCCCTGCTGCCTTGCCGCCTATCCCATTCCTATTGTCCCAGATCTGGTCCAAGACAAACAAATCGCTGATCCCAGGCGCCGACATCTCTCGGAAGAAAGGGGTTGCGTGGAGTGAGGAGCAAATGTGTTGAAGGCCTCGCCTCGCGTCGAGTCGAGTATGTAACGCGATAAGATCGTCTCACATCAATCCACAGCACAGGGCAATGCTATCCCTAAGAATGTTAATCAATTAATTACATGCTGCGTGTTCAGGGAGGGAGGGAGTTTATGAAAGGATAGAAGATGGAGCATACAGGATTCGCCACCGCCCAGGGGTTAACCCTTTCTCCTTTTTTTTTTTCTCTTGATTAATTTCAAACATTTCCCAAGGCTATCTATAAATTGGCATGGGACCAGGGGCCGTGTGCGGGCCAGAAAATTAGCTTGACCATCGGTCAGTGGTACGTGGTAGTACGTGGGTCATCGCGTGGCTGATATTAATATACAAATAAATATTGACCATCATCCAAAAAGGGTTGAGTAGGGTTTGAATCCCAATGAAATGAGAATGTTATTGGATAACAAATCCAAACGAGGGATTATTCTAGATGATCTTTTAGGGATCTTGGATTATTACTTTCGAATTGGTAAAACATTTTTGGAATATTTATAGTAAGTCTGAATCGAAATTCGGTTGGGTTAATTGGTCTCAAAATATATAATATGATCCTTCATGGATGATCATTTCTCTTATATCCCATGCGATCCCCCAAATGTCCCTGAACTACTATAATCAAAAGGTATAGCAATCATGCCTTTAAGGCATAATATATGTATCATAATATCTGTAATATCTTTTATCTCTCCACTTTATGACATGGTTATGGGACCCCTATACCACTGTCACCATCAAAGATTAGCGCGCCAAAAAGCCGAAGCACTTGAGAAGTCATCCCAGGGCTCGTAAAAAACCGAAAAATGGGAAAGAATTTCAGCAGCCTGCTGTGTGGGAACCATTCCATTCCGGAGTCGAGCCGAGTCGAGTCCCGTGTTGCAGCATGTGACACAACAACATTTTGGCACTGTCCGACAGGCGGACACTCTGACAGACAGAAAGAAGATCAAAACTGTTGCATTGTGTG